>NC_142064.1:5510000-5605000 GCF_059756535.1 Pantherophis guttatus
AGGGAAACTGTTTAGAAGTTTCTTGGGCTCCTTGGGGTTTGTAGCCTGACTGAGGCACGCTTATTGGCTTTTTAGCTGGTTTGCTACATTCCTATCATATCATAGGTGTTCTTTTTTTTTTTTTATCCTGAAGAAAATCGAGTCCAAAATAGCTACCCCTTTGGGTACCATATCCACAGTCTCCTTATTAAAATGACTCACACCAGTAATGGAAAGATCTGCCAGAGACGATTTTCTTGTTTACTAGAACAGCCTCAGGTGACCACAGTCCATTAGCCGTGTCCCATGATCCATGCACGAAAAGTCAAATTCTTTGCAAAACTACTGGAGAATGGATCCTTGGGGATCCATTCCAGCTTGCCCCAATCCCTAATATGTCAACTAATTCTCACTTAATGTGAAAGCAAGCATCTTGGTTCTCACTGTGTGCTGAAGCCTTTCTTCTGTTGAGGGATGCAAACCCAATTTGAGAAGGAGAGACGGATTTCTTGAGGCGGGTGTATCGTGTTGTGTCTATCCTTTCCTAATATTCAGAAGGATCGTATTTGACTACAAGTCAGCCAGTATTCCGATGGCTCAATAACACCCTGGATAGTACCTTAGTCTCGTAATTAGCTTGCTATCTTCATTCCAAAGCAATGAAGATTAAATCCCCAATCCAGGTGCCACTTTCTTCTCTCAATGACTCTTGAAAAAACAAAGTCAGCACAAGAAACCCATTTAACGGAGTAACAGAATAACAAAGTTGGAAGGGACCTTGGATGTCATCTAGTCCAATCCCCGGCTCAAGCAGGAGACCCTATACCAAATACAAAATGGTTGTCCCAGGAGTGAAATTTAATTACCTTCCCTACCGTTTCGGAATTGCGCATGCCACAATTCCGCACGAGCGAATTGCGCACGAGCGAAGCAAGCATGTGCACCAACTTCACATCCAATTTTAGACCGTCTGCATGCACAGAGGGTCAAAAAAGGTTACTTTCTGGTTAAAAGCAGGAAGTAATGATGTCGAGTTGGGTGGGCGGAGCCTCGCGCTGCCGCCACTACCAGTTCACTGAACCATGCGCCGCGCTGCTACCAGTTTGCCCGAACCGGTAACATTTCACCCCTGGGTTGTCCAATCTCTTCTTGAAAGCTTCCAGTGTGGAGTACCCACAACTTCTGGAGGCAACCTGTTCCATTGATTGATTTTTCTCAGAACATTTCTTGTTATTTCTAGGTTGAATCTCTCCTTGATCAGTTTCCATCCATTGTTCCTTCTCTGGCCTTCAGGTGCTTTGGA
The DNA here is from genome assembly GCF_059756535.1 of Pantherophis guttatus. NCBI lineage: Eukaryota > Metazoa > Chordata > Lepidosauria > Squamata > Colubridae > Pantherophis > Pantherophis guttatus. The sequence goes on from NC_142064.1 coordinate 5,511,283, forward strand.
AGAATAGATTGTCCTCTTCCTCTCTGTGACAGCCCATCAAATATTGGAATAATCATCTCATTTTTCTCATTTCTAATCATTTTTCTCTTTTTTAAAAAAAATAATCTTTATTTACATTTTTCATTAAAAAACATAGAAACAACACATCATAAAAAGATAACGCACAGAAAACAAAACAACAATAAACATACATACTTCCTTGCTTCTTTACAGTACCTTACTATACAAATATTCGGTACTATATCTCTACATTATAAACCGGGGAAGACAAAACAACATACATGCCTTATTATATCAATTAGGTCTATCCGACCTCACTTATCTTATATTGGATAGGTTTCTCAATAAATATCATTCCTCCTCTAAAGTGGGATTTACTTTTCTCTTTTTTCTCAATGCTTATTGGGCAAAGAACTCTTGGGGAAAAGAAGTTTCTCCATGATGGAAGACTCACCATTCACAGAAGGGTGACTAAAACCCAGTGAAAAGCTAGCTAACTCATAACTCCTTTGACTTCTTCTGAATTTCCTCTGAGAGAGAGTCTCTAAATTCACTTTGAATCTGCTTTAGGCAACATCTAGGGGCAACTGATGGATGTGAAGAACCTGCCTGAGAAATTTCACTGGCAACATTCAGACTAATTTTGCTGGAAACAAGATTTCTTGGATGTTCTGCCTAAGGAGAAAAAGAACAAATAAATCCAAGAAGATTCCAAGTTCATCAACAAGCTGCATGAAGATTTACAAAAGATATGAAGGCATTCTTTTTATAAAAGAAAGAAATCTTGCCGAAATAAAATAAAGTAAAATAATAACAATACATTCTCTACAATACTGAAAAAAGCTGTGGTACAGGAGAAGGAGGAGGAGAAAGAGGAAGAGGAGGAAGAAGCAGAGGAAGAGGAAGAAAGGAGGAAGAGGAAGGAGGAGGAGGAAGAGGAAGAGGAAGAAGGAGGCAGAGGAGGATTAGGAGGAGGAGGAGGAGGAGGAGGAGGAGGAGGAGAAGAAGAAGAAGAAGAAGAAGAAGAAGAAGAAGAAGAAGAAGAAGAAGAAGAAGAAGAAGAAGAAGAAGTAGAAAAAGAAGAAGAAGAAGAAGAAGAAGAAGAAGAAGAAGAAGAAGAAGAAGAAGAAGAAGAAGAAGAAGAAGAAGAAGAAGAAGAAGAAGAAGAAGAAGAAGAAGAAGAAGAAGAAGAAGAAGAAAAATATTAGTTTAATGTCTTCCATTAAAACGTGAAAGGGAAATATCCATATGCCTACTAAATATCATCTGGATGATAACAATTTCTTTTGAAAAATAAAGAAACCAACATGGAAAGTAGCTTTCACCTGCCTGATATATTTTATGTCACTTATTAAAAAGACATACTTGTAAGTCCATTAACCTGGTGGGTGGTGCTTTTTATGTAGGAAAAGCAGCAAAGGGGGAATAGACTTCATTTTAAATGGTTCCTTTTCATTCTCTTGTCTTTTACAACTGAAGGCCATTACTCATCTCCCAGGTCCATGCTCACCACTCCGCTATTACATACACAAGGCCAACACACCTCCATCAGAAAACAACGTCTGTGTAGCTTTGCAAAAGTGGTGTGAGAAAGTTCACCTTTATCCAACATGTTGTTTTCCACAATGGCCACCCAGAAGCTTCTGAGATCCTTGCAAGGAGGAGATGGAGACAAATAACTCTCTTTTTGGTATATATAGTCCTGCAACTGATAATTGAAGAAATGTTACAGAAAACCAGGAAGTGACTGTCAGAGTTTCATTCAGGGCAGAACAATAAATTTCTTTCTAACAAGTCCACCTAGCCAGAAGAGTCAAGGACAAGATTCAGATGGAAAATGCATTTTTATAGTAGGTCCCCAAAGTCCTAATAATGAAGAAGATCAGAGGCTGTATTCAGCCAGTTCGGACCGATTCACCCGAACCGGTAGCGGAAATCGCAGGAGCCCCCCCTCCCCCCCGTTTCTATCACATCCTATTTAGGCATGTTTTTGAGGCCAGTTGAATGCACAGAAGCTGTGCGCGCAAGCAAAGCACATGCACATAAGGCCGGGTACACGAACCGGGCGCATCCACACACAAAGCAAGCATATGCACATGCAGTGAATCAGTAATAACATAATGTGAAACCCACCACTGAAGAAGATGAGACTTTGAAAAATCCAAGTATCCATAGTTAACATCCTCAGGGTATTCTATTTCATTCTTTCAGCATTGCAGTTTGTTTCTTGGGTGTAGAGCTTACTTGGACCATGTTCTGATAATGGCCCTTTCTGGTTTTCTACTGTCCTTGGAAGTTTCCCACCTTCATAGTAATCCTGTCTCCTCAAGACCAATAGCCCTTGATTGCCTCCATGATTTTATCCAACAATATTTAAAGCAGTTCACTTTAGCAGCCATTGCTAAGGCTTTGGAAACTAATCAAGGAGAGAACCAAGGAAGGAGGGAGGGAAGGAAGGAGAGTGAGAGAGAGTCAGAAAGGGGAAAGGGGAAAGGGGAAAGGGGAAATGGGAAAGGGAAGGGAGGGAGGGAGGAAGGAAGGAAGGAAGGAAGGAAGGAAGGAAGGAAGGAAGGAAGGAAGGAAGGAAGGAAGGAAGGAAGGAAGGAGAGCGAGAGAGAGTCAGAAAGTAATGGAAAGGGGAAAGGGGAAAGGGAAGGGAGGGAGGTTGGGAGGGAGGAAGGAAGGAAGGAAGGAAGAAAGGAGAGCGAGAGAGAGTCAGAAAGGAAGGGAAAGGGGAAAGGGGAAAGGGAAGGGAGGGAGAGAGGGAGGGAGGGAGGGAGGAAGGAAGATAGGAAGGAAGGAAGGAAGGAAGGAAGGAAGGAAGGAAGGAAGGAAGGAAGGAAGGAAGGAAGGAAGGAGAGCGAGAGAGTGTCAGAAAGGAATGGAAAGGGGAAAGGGAAAAGGGGAAAGGGGAGGGAGGGAGGGAGGGAGGGAGGAAGGAAGGAAGGTATGGAAAGGGGAAAGGGGAAAGGGAAGTGAGAGAGTGAGGAAGGAAGGAAGGAAGGAAGGAAGGAAGGAAGGAAAGAAGGAAGGAAGGAAGGAGAAATGACAAGTTCAGAAAAGAAAGAGAAGTAAAAGAAGAAAGAAAGAGGGTGAAAATTGTTGCCCATTTCTATCTGTCCATCAGTTGCTGAAAGACAGACTGCCATTTTTGGGGGGGTGGCCTTGACATTTCTCCTTCCCCCTTTATCTTCATCATTACTTTTGTCGCAAAAGCCCAAAAGTCTTTTCAGTGCCCTTTCGAAGTGTCCAAAATATCATCGCTCTGGTGCCCCTTTGCTAATTTTTGCTGCAAACCCCCCCCCTGCTGTGTTTAACCTCCCTGGTACCTGTTGCTCCCCTTCCATTATCAACTATGGAGTGAAACTATTGATTCCTAGCATAATATCTTCTTTTTTTTTTAAGTTTTGCACAAAGGGAAAAATAAAAGCCGGGAGGGAGATCCCTGGATTACTGGTGTCCCTCGTTGAGGACACATACCTGATTTCACAATTCTAGATACGATCACCAATGAGAAATGCCATCTAAATGCAATCTGTATATTATATTCTTTATTTTTTCGCCCCCTCTGGGCCAAGCAATAAAGGAAGCTTTAAAGGCAGGCTGAGCTACAGAAAGACATTAATAGGAGAAAAAATGATCTGAAAGGAACACCTGCCAAGAAGACAATGAATTTAAGTGTAACAGTGAAATAAGGTGGATGTCAGTGCCAGGAAAATACAAAGAACGGTTGAAGCACATCTATTGGACGTGAGATGTTCAAAGTCTGACTGGCTTTTTCCCGGGTTAATTTTCGTTGCCTTTAGAAGAACAACTTAGATACATGTCTTTTTACCCTGCCTTTCAATCCTTAATTCATTCTAGGCTCAATTTTAATTTCTGCTTTGAACTCTAAGAAAGCTATTGTTCCATTGCCTGAAGAAGAAGGCAAGGATGAGTATTCAAACTTTGCATTAAATATAGTGTGTGTGTATATATATATTCTGAGGTTTTCGCGGGTGTTTGTATGTAGGTCTTTGGTTATTCGGGTTTTCTCCCGCGTAGAATTGGAAGTGTCTTGGTGACGTTTCGACGAAGTCTCATTCGTCATCTTCAGGCTGGTGTTTTCGGCTTCGTGCTTCTAGGAGCAATGTGTGTGATCGCAGCTGTTTCTTCCTTTTAACTGCCAGTGGGTGTGTGAACTGATTGGGTGGGAGCTTGGCTGTGTTCTGACTGGGTGGAGGTGTGTTCTTATTGGTTGGGGGTTTGGCTGTGCTCTGATTGGATGGGGGGTTGGCTGTGCTCTGATTGGATGGGGGTGTGTTCTGTTTAGGTGGGGGCTTGGTTGTGCTCGGGTTAGTCTGAGTAGCAGGGGGATTTGAGCTGATGAGCTGCGTTGCTGTTGTTTGGCTTCGCATTCGTGGTCGTGCCACATCTTCATGGTGGGTGTCAGTTTGCTTAATGTATGGATTGGAGGGGTTTTAAGTGGCTAATGTTGCAGCTGTGGTCTGGCTTCTGGTTTGTGCTCGTGCCTCATCGGTGTGGGTTTGCTTTTTGCGTGGATGTGTGGTGGTGACATCCTGTGTGGTTTTTGTGAGTGTGGGAAACCACACTTTAAACCCCTCCAATCCATACATGAAGCAAACTGATACCCACCATGAAGATGTGGCACGACCACGAACGCAAAGCCAAACAACAGCAACGCAGCTCACCAGCTCAAATCCCCCTGCAACTCAGATTAACACGAGCACAACCAAGCCCCCACCTAAACAGAACACACCCTCAGCCAATCAGAGCACAGCTAAACCCCCAACCAATCAGAACACACCTCCACCCAATCAGAACACAGCCAAGCTCCCACCCAATCAGTTCACACCCCCACTGGCAGTTAAAAGGAAGAAACAGCTGTGATCACACATTGCTCCTAGAAGCACGAAGCCAATAACACCAGCCTGAAGATGACGAATGAGACTGCATCGAAATGTCACCAAGACACTTCCAATTTTACGTGGGAGAAAACCCGAATAACCAAAGACCTATATACAAATACCCATGAAAACCTCAGAAAACAAATATATATATATATATATGTATGTATATGTGTGTGTGTGTGTGTGTGTGTTTTCTTTCCTTTTCGTAGGCTTTATGTGTATTTCTCTTTAGCCAGGTTCTTCCTACGTAAACCAAGATTTTTATGCAGCCCTAGTTCAGTGAAATCACAATCATCAGATATATATATATCTGATGATAGAAAAGAATATTTGAAGCTCAGGGTTGAATGGTGGAGCTCTTAGTGTTCACTGAACTTGGTTGTTTTCTTGCAGATGTTTCCTTATCCAACTCGGTAACATAAGGTAAAGGTAAAGGTTCCCCTAGCACATATGTGCTAGTCGTTCCTGACTCTAGGGGGCGGTGCTCATCTGTTGTGGTCTGCCAGCAGCCCACAGAGCTGGCAGCGGAGTCGGACAGTGAGGAGACTGGGGAGGACCATGGGCCAGTCCTGGAGTCTGGGGAAGGCCAGGAGAAGGGCTCTGCTTCGGAGGCAGAGATGGGCGCAGGGCCATCTGGGAGTGATGCACGGACTCTGGAGCCTCCAGAGTCGGACAGCAGAGAGGCAGAGGAACAGGAGGAGCCTGTTCCTAGTGCATGCATGCGCAGAGCTGCCAGAAGGCAAGAGCAGCTAAAGCAAAAGGGATGACTTGGGAGTAAGGCCAGGAGATGATTGGCCCCTCCCATAAGGCTTAAAAGAGCAGCAAAGGCTCTTGGGCTCTTTGTAGGAAGGCAACGTTGCTAAATCTGTTTCGAGTTGGCATCTCTTGTTTCTGAACTTTGTGGGGCTCTGCCAAGAAAGGCCTTTTGCAGGGTGCCAAAGAAGATAAAGGTTTGTGATAAGCCCGAAGGACTTTTTCTGAAGGACTTGTTTTGGAATTAATTTGGACTAAGCTGGGAATGAAGTAATTCTCAGCTGTTATAATAAAATAGTTTTGTCCTGTAATGACTAAGTGAGTCTAGGTCACAACATCATCTCCGTTTCAAAGCCGAAGAGCCAGCGCTGTCCGAAGACGTCTCCGTGGTCACGTGGCCGGCATGCCTCAACACCAAAGGCGCACGGAACGCTGTTCCCTTCCCACCAAAGGTGGTCCCTATTTTTCTACTTACATTTTTTACGTGCTTTCGAACTGCTAGGTTGGCAGAAGCCGGGACAAGTAACGGGAGCTCACTCCATAACATGGCACTCAGGATTCAAACCGCTGAACTGCCGATCTTTTGATCAACAAGCTCAGCATCTTAACCACTGAGCCACCGCGTCCCTAGGTAACATAGAACATAGAATAATAGAGGTGGAACTTGTGGGTGCCATCACTGGAGGTTTTCCAAAAGAGACAGGACAATCATTTGTCTGGAAAGTTATAGGGTCTCCTGCTCAAGCAGGGGGCTGGACTAGAAGACCTCCAAGGTCCCTTCCAGGCCAGTTCTATTCTGATTCTAAATGAGACTGTGAAGTAAGTATACCCTTGTTATCTTCCAACGTTGTTTTGTTTCTGCTGCCTGGGTATAACTGTAAAAGAGAAATATAAACACTATTGCAAAGTAAAATGTCAATAACATGCAAATGTATTTAAATTAAATGGATTAATCCACTAATTGCTTAAAGCAGATGATTAATCAACTACAATGTCTTAAGTCACAGACAGCTCTCCTCTGAATATAGAGAACTGTAGTCATTTATTTTGTTTGTAAGTTAATTTATAGATCCCATGGTGGTCTACAAAAGGACTCTCAGAACAGTTGACAAACATTTCTATAAACAATAATTCACATTAAAACAATAAATAATAGAACAGTGAAAGCAATTCCGCAGGAAAAAAACCAAGCCAGACAGGATTTCTTTTTCAGTAACAAAGAACATGAAAAATCGGAAAGCCAAATAATACTTGAGAAAGTACATTGAAACTAAAGCCAAGCACCCAAAATCAGGAAGTTAGCCATCTGGGTTAGCATATAATTTGATTTTCAAAGCAACTTCTTATCTCTTTCTACTTGGTCAGGTTTCAACTATAAATAAGTGGGGTCAAAAAAGAACCGTAAGCAGAAGTCCCAACCAGGGATGAATCTGAAGCCTTACCAAGTGAAGGGTTTGTGTATGGCCAGCCTAGAGAAAAGAGGGACTAGGGGTGACATGATAGCTGTCTTCCAATATTTGAGGGGAAGACACGAAGAAGAGGGAGTCCATCAATTCTCCAAAGTACCTGAAGGCAGGAGAAGAATAATGGGTGGAAACTAATCAAGGAGAGAAACAACCTGGAATAGAGGTGAAACTTGCCAACAGTGAGCACAATTAATCAGTGGAACAGAAGTTGCCTTCAGAAGTTGTGGGTGCTTCACCACTGGAGGTTTTTGAGAAGAGACTAGACAGTCACTTGCCTGAAATGGTGTAGGGTGTCTTGAAGTCGTGGGTGCTCCAACACTGGAGGTTTTTAAGAAGAGGCTGGACAGCCCCTTGTCTGAAATGGTAGAGGGTCTCTTGCTTGAGCATGGGGCTGGACTAGAAGACCTCCAAGGTCCCTTCCAGTTCTATTCTATTCTATTCTATTCTATTCTAGTCTATTCTAGTCTAGTCTAGTCTAGTCTAGTCTAGTCTAGTCTAGTCTAGTCTAGTCTAGTCTAGTCTATGTCAGGTTTCGAGGTCGTCTCAAATAAATTGCATTTCAAACAAAGTCTTTGATGAAAAACTCCCATTTATTAAGCACGACATTCTAACTCCGACTCCATCGTAGCCAACACTGACTTCCTGACCCAAAACCCTCCCTTTCCTTTCCCCACTCCTTTGCACTCATTGGCCATCTTCCAACTCACTCTACCCCTAATCTACTGCTCTAGCTCAAAGGAATTTTCCTCCTCCCATCCCATCTCCTAGGGGATATTATCTCCAGGGAAAATAAGTAGGTGAAAAGTCAAACGTCCCTTTCTTTTTTCTTTTCTTTTTTTCATATGGTCCTATACATTTATCTTTTTTTTTATTGAGTTTTAAACAGAGATATAAAGACAATACAAAAAATACAAAGACATTACAAAGACAAACGAGTTCCCACCACCAACCTACCCACACCAAACTTTACATATATGTTTTGATCATCATCAGAATATATATTGCTTTATAAGTTAATATATAAGTAATACATTGTCAATTTGGATGTTTTAGATTAGAAATAATCTTGCATCTCCTCTTTATTTATTTATTTCCGGTTTTGTTTTTTCTACCCTATTTTCTTTCATCTATATTTGTACTGATTTTCTTTTCTAGCCATTGATACCACTGGTGCCATACAAGATAGAATTCACTTTCTTCTTTATCTTGGAGTTCTAGTGTCAGTCTATCCATTTCGGCACATTTTGTTATCTTCGAGATTAGTTTGTCTTTGGTTGGGAGTTGATCTTAGGATATTAAGAGAACTCACTATACTAAAATACCAAAATGGTGGTCCCCGATGGAAGCATTGATATACCCGAACACTCTCGAAATAGGAAAAATGATGAGGTACCAAGACTTACTGAATCATGAAGGCGAACTCATTTCAAGACAGCAACTCCAAAACTCTGGCATAAATATCGATTGGTGGCCCTATACTCAAATACACTCAAGACACATAGCAGACAAAAAGCAATATGGAATCTCGAATAATTTGAACGAATTGGATAAGATTTTACAAGGCCCAGAACAAAAAATGATAACCAAATTATATAACTACTTACTTAGATATAAATTACTGGAAGAAACAGTAAAAGAAAATATGATAAGATGGGCCAGGGACATAGGGCACAACATTCAACTGGCAAACTGGGAGAAATTGTGGAAACAGAACATCAAAATGACAAGAGCCATACCCTATAAAGAAAACCTCATAAAAATGTTTTACAGATGGCACCTAACACCAGCCAGACTAGCCAAAATATATCCAAACACCTCCCCACGCTGTTGGAAGTGCAAAACAAAAAAGGGGACATACTACCATGCCTGGTGGAAATGTACAAAGGCCCAACAATATTGGAAGGACACAAAGGAAATTATTGAAGAAATAATAAACCAACAAGTAGAAAACACTCCAGAATTTTTTTTATTTGGAATGATAACAACACAACACAACAAAGAGACAAAATACCTCATCATACACATCTTGACAGCAGCACGGTTACTGTTTGCGCAAAATTGGAAATCAGATCAAACGTCCCTTTTCAGATGCCTCCGCTTCTCCTTCTTATGTCAGCACTAGAGTAAATGCAGCTTGAAGTGCTGACAGTCTAGTCTAGTCTAGTCCAGTCCATATTTTCTATTCTATTCTATTCCATTTCATTCCATTCTGTTTTCCTATTCTGTATTGCATTGCATTCATTGCACTGCACTGCACTGCACTGCACTGAATTAGATAAGATTAGATTGGATTGGATTGGATTGGATTCCATTTCAATCCATTCCATTCCATTATTTCTTTTTCCTGGCTGACTTGGGCAATGCAAAAAAACAAACAAACAAACAAAAAGATGGATAACAAGGAAAGGAGGCTGGCAAAGCTGGATGTCTCATCTCAGCAGCAGCAGGAGATCATCAAGAGTTTGGAGGACAACGAGGAATATTCTTCATGGTTCATCAGTCCAGATTTCTTCAGAAGCGAAGATATTTGCTTATTCCCCAGGAGAAGCCAGGTTTTGCCCTTGCCGAAATCGGATGTTGGCTTGAAGATTTGTTTCTTCTTAGGATGAAGCGTTTGATGATCTTCATGGCTGATCAGTCCGGATTTCTGAGGAGCAAAGCGAAGATGCAAGTAGCCCTCAACTTACAACGATCATTGAGAACCAACATTTCCCTTGCTAAGCGAGACAGTTGTTAAGTGAATTTTGTTGCCATTTTTCCTCCCACTGTTATTAAGTGAATCCTGGCAGTTGTTAAGTTAATAACACGGTTGTTAAATGAATCTGGCTTCACTGATTTTGTTTGTCAGAAGGCCACAAACGGCAATCACACGACCCTGCTGCACTGCAAACGTCATAAATATGAGTAAGTTGCTAAATGTCGGAATTTTGATTACTTGAACATGGAGTTGCCGCAGAGGTCATAAGGGTGAAAAACGATCATGTCCCTTTTGTCAGCGCTGTTGTGACTTTATTTATTTATTTATTTATTATTATTCAAATTTCTATACCGCCCTTCTCCTTTCAGACTTTGAACTGTCACTAAATGAACAAGTGTAAGTTGAGGACTTCCTGCATTTATTTATTTATTTATTTATTTATTTATTTATTTATTTATTTATTTATTTATCAAATTTCTATACCGCCCTACTCCCGGAGGACTCAGGGCGGTGAACAGCCAAGATAAAATACAGATAATACAAACATTAAAAGTCCCTTAAAATTATTAAATATTTTGGCCGAAACACAGATTAAAACACCCAATTTATAAAACAAATCAAACGATTTTAAAAATTTAAAAGAGGAGAGTTAGGCCAGGCCAGCCTGCTGAAATAAAAAAGTTTTGAGAGCACGACGAAACGTGCGCAGATCCGGGATCCTCCGTATCTCCGGGGGGAGCTCGTTCCAGATGGCAGGTGCCCCCACAGAGAAGGCTCTCCCCCTGGGGGCCACCAGTCGACACTGTTTGGCCGACGGCACCCTGAGAAGCCCCGCTCTATGGGAGCGTACTGGTCAGTGAGAGGCTATTGGTAGCAGAAGGCGGTCTCGTAAATATCCTGGTCCGATGCCATGGAGCGCTCTAAAGGTGGTAACCAAAACCTTGAAGCGCACCCGGAAGTCCACCGGGAGCCAGTGCAGCTCACACAGGAGGGGGGATCACATGGGAGCGCCACGCCACTCCCATAACCACCCGTGCGGCCGCATTCTGGACAAGCTGGAGCCTCCGGGTGCTCCTCAAGGGGAGCCCCATGTAGAGAGCATTGCAGTAGTCATTTGCGTATTCCTCGTGGGAAGCCCGGTTTTGCCATAACTGAAATCTGAAGTTGCTGCAACAGTTGTTCATATGCTTTCATCTCCAGTCCCCTAATCATCTTGGTTGCTGTTTTCTGCCCTCTTTCCAGAGTCTCAACATCTTTCTCATAATATGGTGACCAAAATGCAGTGAGAGTTATTATTGCCTTCATGAGGCTGGGTAGAAGACAGATTGAAATAAGTGGCGCTCTATATCAAGCGCAAGTTGTCAGCTCCTCTTGCAGCCCTGTATATGGTAGCTGTGGTAGCAACCAGCAGATGCTTCTGTACTTGCTTTCTTTGGTTGTCCTTCATAGTCCTCCTTGATAGATGTTCATTACCTTCTAAATCATGGGCAGCATACCTTAATTACCAGCTGCTGAGAGGTAAGATATTAAATGGACTATCGGCTGCCTGTCCTTGCTCATGAGCTTCCTAAATGCATCTGCTTGGACATATATGATTCAGAAAAAAGTGGGATAGATAGCATCACCACCAGATGGATTCATAACTGGCTGACAAACCATATTCAATGAGTAGTCCTTAACGGGTCTACGTCTACATGGAGGAAAGTAAGCAGTGGGGTACCACAAGGTTCTGTCTTAGGCCCAGTACTCTTCAATATTTTAATTTGTTTGATTTTATAAATTGGGTGTTTTAATCTATATTTCGGCCAAAATATTTAATAATTTTAAGGGACTTTTAATATTTGTATTATCTGTATTTTATCTTGGCTGTTCACTGCCCTGAGTCCTCCAGGAGTAGGGCGGTATAGAAATTTGATTAATAAATAAATAAATAATAAATAAAATATCTTCATAAATGACTTAGATGAGGGAATAGAAGGGGAACTCACCAAATTTGCAGATGATACTAAGCTTGGCTTTTTCCAAGATCAGGTCATTACTTTCTATGATTTGTATAATTATGTGAGTCAATTTGGTCTAGTGAATTGGTTCCCAAAGTGGGGCCCATGCCCCATAGCTGGGAAATATGATTTTTAATGGGAGCAATTGGAACCTTGTTTAGACTACACTAGACTAGACTAGACTAGACTAGACTAGACTAGACTAGACTAGACTAGACTAGACTAGAATAGAATAGAATAGAATAGAATAGAATAGAATTTTTTTATTGGCCAAGTGTGAATGGACACACAAGGAATTTGTCTTGGTGCATACTTGGAGTACATGAAAGAAAAGCTACATTCATCAAGAATCATAAGGTACAACACTTAATGATAGTCACAGGGAACAAATAAGCAATCAAATCATACTAGGAAACAGTCAATATAAATCATAAGGATACCAGCAACAAGGTTACAGTCATACAGTCCTAAGTGGGAGGAGATGGGTGTTGGGAACAATGAGAAGATTAATAGTAGTGCAGACTTAGTAAATAGTTTGACAGTGTTGAGGGAATTATTTGTTTAGCAGAATGATGGCGTTTGGGGAAAAAACTGTTCTTGTGTCTAGTTGTTCTGGTATGCAGATGACAGACTCAAAACTTTAAACCAAGTTAAAGACCTTTTAGGCTTCCTCTGCGTTAGTAGGAGTTCACTTTTTGAATAGTAAGGATTATATGTCACGGGGTGGGGGAGGGGCATCAGGATGTTAGAGATGCTTAGGTGGGGCATGGCCAAAAAAAGGTTGGGAACCACTGCTCTAGTGATTAAAGTGCTGGGCTGAAAACAAGGAGTTTGTGAATTCTAGTCCCACCTCAGGCAGGAAAGCTGGCTGAGTGAGTTTGGGCCAATCACCAGGAGATGATAATAAATAATAAACTGGATGATGATAATTAGAGATAAGGGCTTCAGGGACTTTAGGAAGGATCAGGTCACTTCCTCTCCTACAGGAATTCCAAGATAGCCAGAGGATAGACTAGATTAGACTAGACTAGACTAGAAATAGAATAGAATAGAGTAGAAATAATAGAATAGAATAGGATAGGATAGGATAGAATAGAATAGAATAGAATAGAATAGAATAGAATAGAATAGAATAGAATAGAATAGAATAGAATAGAATAGAATAGAATAGAATAGAAATTCGGATTATTATAAAGTGTGGAATAGGTTTTATACATGGTTGGAAAACAGAAATCAAATTAAGAAATAAGAATATATAGTGAAATTTGATATTAACATACTGGATATAAATTTTAAATAATGATCCTGCTAACGAAACAGTTAATTATGAATATTTAAAAATAAAGAGAAGGAGCGGGAGGATAAAAGCTGAGAGTAAAGAAAAAAGTCGATGCAGAAAGTTGTAAAATTGTATATATCTGTTGTTAGTATTGTATTTTAACGTCTGATGTGCGTGTGTTTTTGGTTTTTTTGTTTTTGTCTCTTGATTTCTTTTGCTATTGTGTGTTTGGTTTTAAAATGTAAAATACTCAATAAAATTATTTTTTAAAAAAAGAATGAAAGAGTTGAAAGAGTGTAGAGTGTAGAGCAGAGTAGAGTAGAGTAGAGTAGAGTAGAGCAGAATAGAATAGAATAGAATAGAATAGAATAGAATATAGAAAATGAGAATGGAATAGAGTAGAGTAGAGTAGAGTAGAGTAGAGTAGAGTAGAATAGAATAGAATAGAATAGAATAGAATAGAATAGAATAGAATAGAATAGAATAGAATAGAATAGAATAGAATAGAATAGAATAACAGAGTTGGAAGGGACCTTGGAGGTCTTCTACTCCAACCTCCTACTCAAGCAGGAGATCCTATACCATTTCAGACAAGTGACTGTCTAGTCTCTTCTTAAAAACCTCCAGTAATGAAGCACCCACAACTTCTGGAGGCAAGCTGTTCCACTGGTTAATTGTCCTCACTGTTAGGAAGTTTCTCCTTAATCCCAGGTTGCTTCTCTCCTTGATTAGTTTCCATCCAAGATTTCTTGTCCTGCTTTCTGGTGCTTTGGAGAATAATTTGTCCCCCTCTTCTTTGTGGCAGCCCCTCAAATATTGGACTACTGCTATCATGTCACCCCTAATTCTTCTCTTCTCTAGACTAGCCAAACCCAAATCCTGCAAGGAAAGACAAGCTCGTATGAAAAGGGAGAAGGAACTGTAGTGAATAATGGTTGGAAAGATTTCCATAGAGAATCCGAATCCTGCTCGAGCAGGGGGTTGGACTAAATGACCTCCAAGGTCCCTTCCAACTCTGTTATTCTATGTTTTCTACAGATTCTCGGGACTCTAGGCAGAGAGCAATGGGTCTTTAAAAAAGGTTGCTGCAAGAGAGAGATGGGCCCCAGAGTATTTGAATGTTGGCTTCTTTCAAGTCGATACGAAGACACAACTAAGGAAGGAAGGAAAGATGTGAACCTGTAGAGTCCGGGAAAGAAAAGGAACAGTGGCAAGGAAAGGAAAAGGAAAAAAAAAACCCTTTTAAAATGCATACAAAGCAATCCTTTGAAAAAGGCTCCAAGCTCAAACGTTCCCTGGAGAGCCGAGGAGAGAAAAGCAGTTTTCAATAACTGTTTTATCTCCAACTTTTTTTTTTTTTTAACTTTATCTCACTTTCTCCAGGGGTAGGAGTTGACCTCAACAGGGGCATGGAATGTGATTTATTACGCTATATTTAAAGAAAGTCCAGTTCGTTCTTTCTTTTTTTTTTAAAAAGGCTGTGTTGTCAGGCTCCAGAAATATGACTTTCTTTCTTTCTTTCTTTCTTTCTTTCTTTCTTTCTTTCTTTCTTTCTTTCTTTCTTTCTTTCTTTCTTTCTTTCTTTCTCTCTCTCTCTCTCTCTCTTTCCCTGCCATCCTTCCTTCCTTTCTTCCTTCCTCTCTTTTTCTTTCTTTCTTTTTCTTTACTCTCTCCTTCCTTCCTCCCTCCCTCCCTTTCCTCTTTTTTCTTTCTCTTCCTTCCTTCCTATCCTTCTTTCCTCCCTCCCCCTCCCTCTCTCCCTCCCTCCCTCCCTTTCTTTCTTTCTTTCTTTCTTTCTTTCTCTCTCTCTCTCTCTCTCTCTTTCCCTGCCATCCTTCCTTCCTTTCTTCCTTCCTCTCTTTTTCTTTCTTTCTTTTTCTTTACTCTCTCCTTCCTTCCTCCCTCCCTCCCTTTCTTTCTTTCTTTCTATCTTTCTCTCTCTCTCTCTTTCCTTGCCATCCTTCCTTTCTCTCTTTTTCTTTCTTTCTTTTTCTTTACTCTCTCCTCCCTCCCTCCCTTTCCTCTTTTTTCTTTCCCTTCCTTCCTTCCTTCCTTCCTTCCTTCCTTCCTTCCTTCCTCCCCCTTTCTTTCTTTCTTTCTTTCTTTCTTTCTTTCTTTCTCTCTCTCTCTCTCTCTCTTTCCCTGCCATCCTTCCTTCCTTCCTCTCTTTTTCTTTCTTTCTTTTTCTTTACTCTCTCCTCCCTCCCTCCCTTTCCTCTTTTTTCTTTCTCTTCCTTCCTTCCTATCCTTCCTTCCTTCTTCCTTCTTCCCTCCTCTCTTTCTTTCTTTCTTTCTTTCTTTCACTCTTACCCTTTCTTTCTTTTTCTTTCTTTCTTTCCCTTCCTTCCTTCCCTCCTTCCTTCTTATCCTCCCCCCCTCCCTCCCCCCCTCTCTTTCTTTTTCTTCTTCCTCTTTCACTGAATATTATTTTTGGGTGAGAGAAAAGTGAAAAGGGAAGAAGGCATGGGGTAAGCAGCATCCTAATTCAGAAAAGCAAAAAGGACTGTGGCATTCAGTTCTACAGGCAAAGCTGTAACTCTGGCTGAAATATGAGATCCATGCAACTGTGCACAGAGCTTTTTTTAAGAAGAAAATGCCAAGAACGTTCACAACTCTAGAAGGGAACAAAATAATTGACCAGATCAGAACCAGCTCAGTATTTTAATTTTGACTGGGCTTATCACATTGGGAAATCAACTGAGCCGTCAGGATGGGTTCACTCAACCCGCTAACACACGGACATCCATAAACATGAACACCAACATAAATTAACTATGTTAACGTTAATCAAGCATAGCATGTTAGACCTTCCGAGTTGCAAATTGTGAGTTGAACAGCCATATCAAACAAATCAATCAATCAATCAATCAATGCGGCATAAGAGCAGTTGCTGTTTTTTTTCTAAGGGAGGGAAGGGTTGAGATTTGGACATGGGAGGCATTTGAGAACTTTGCAGGAAGTTTTTCCAGATGTTTAAACCCAGCTCTGAAGACACCTCCCTTATCCTAACACCAAGCCCATTTTCAAAACCTGAGGACATAGAAGACGTCGAAGAGTGAGTATTCCAAGATATCAGAAAAAATAGATAGATAGATAGATAGATAGATAGATAGATAGATAGATAGATAGATAGAAAAATTCTAAGCATCATCAGTGCTAGAAGGGAGTGTGGTTTGCTCTCTGTTTATATACAGTAGCTTGCCCTGTCAGTGTTGGTAGGAGTGTTTTTACTGGTTCCGTGATGGGGGTATTATTTACTGCTTGATTGTTGGTCTAGTGTTAAGAGAGACAGACAGACAGAGAGAGGATAGGTGATAGATGCATAGATAGATAGATAGATAGATAGATAGATAGATAGATAGATAGACAGACAGACAGACAGACAGACAGACAGACAGACAGACAGACAGACAGACAGACAGATGATGGGCGGAGGATGGTTGTGTGGATGGATGGATGGGCGGATGGATGGATGGCATAAATAGCTGGATAGATAGATGATAGATGGATGGATAGATAGATAGATGGATGATGGGTGGATGGATGGATGGATGGATGGATGCCATATATAGTTGAATAGATAGATGATAGATAGATAGACAGACAGACAGACAGATGATGGGTGGAAGGTGGTTGTGTGGATGGATGGATGGCTATATATAGCTGGATAGATAGATAGATAGATAGATAGATAGATAGATAGATAGATAGATAGATAGATAGATGATAGATAGATAGATGATAGATAGATAGATAGATAGATAGATGATAGATAGATAGATAGATAGATAGATAGATAGATAGATAGATGATAGATAGATAGCTAGATAGCTGGATAGATAGCTAGATAGATGGATAGAGAGATGATAGATAGATGATAGATAGATAGATAGATAGATAGATAGATAGATAGATAGATAGATAGATAGATAGATGGACAGATGATGGGTGGATGGATGGCATATATGGCTGGATAGATAGACGATAGAAAGATGGAGAGAGGCGGCTAGAGAGAGAGAGAGAGAGATAGATGATAGATAGATACTAGGTGGAGAGAGAGAGCTGGCTGGATAAATAGGCAGGCTAGGCAGGCAGGCAGAGGCCTAAATATATCCTATGAATTGGCATGGCATTCATAAATGCCCCTGCTAGCTTTTATAACCAATATCTAAAACCAGACCTTTCCAGGAAGCCCTGTCTCAGCTCTTGGGTAATGTTCCCCTTTGTATTCAGCCCGCAACAACAACGAGGGAAAGTTTCAACTAAAACCAAAATGATAAATTTGTTAATTTTTCCAGACATCATTTCTGACTAGATCAATTCGTAGGGCCTCAGCTTATGATTGCCTTTCATAGAAGTTGAACCCGGACGTTGACAACTTCCATAAACTCTCTGTCAATGAGAAATACCCGTTATGTGTAAAATTTAATGCTTAATACGATTTTTATTTTACTGCCAAAGGGATCGGCGTAGCCGAGATGATTTAAGCACTTGGGGAGATTCGAGGGAAGCTTCGTAGCGAAATGAAAAGCAATTCCTGGATCTTCTCTTTTTTGCAAATTCCGAGTTTACTAAGCAGAAATATTTCTCCCTCCTGACAGCTTCCCTCTAAGGATGGGGAACATTCAAAAGCAAAAATATAAAAATTAAAAAAAAACCTGTCAACTATAAAACTGCAAAAGGAAGAGAAGGAGGGAGAGAAATAGCCCCTCTCTGTGATCTTTATTTTATTTATTTATTTTGTCAAGGAGATATTAGATAGTATATATAAGTATAAGCATGAATTGAATACATAAAATGAGTACAATTGAAGGGAACATTAGGACAGGGACGGTAGGCACGCTGGTGCTCTTATGCACGCCCCTTACAGATCTCTTAGGAATTTTAAGTTTAAGGTTAAAGTTTTGGGGGTTTGGGGATGAGACCACAGAGTCTGGTAGTGCATTCCAGGCATTAACAACTCTGTTGCTGAAATCGTATTTTCTGCAATCGAGTTTGGAATGGTTCACATTAAGTTTGGATCTATTGTGTGCTCATGTATTGTTGTGGTTGAAGCTGAAGTCGTCATTGACAGGTAGGACATTGATGGGCAAAGAGATCACCTTAAGGGATGGACCGGAGTTGGATGACTTGACCAAATCGAGTTCTCCTTTGTTCATTTGAACAACTTTCTCGGGAACAATAGAAAGATGTTGTGAGGTACAAATAGGATACAGATTTGCTGAGCATTAACCCTTAACCATAGACTGTTAAGGATAGTGTTGTGTTACCAACCAGCAGAGTAAGTGCACAGAAAAACGGTACTGAGAGCAATGAATACAATACATACAAACTGGTTTAACAAAGCTTTTACTTTGTAGTGAAAAACAATTGCATAGTCTTTTAATCAATCCAAGTCTTTAGCCATTCAAATCAGTCCGAAGTTACAGATAACTTCTTACCAGACAAACAGCGATTCAACGCTGGTAACAAATCACAATGGTAGCATATCCATCCACGTCTTCACACACGACAGTAACAGTTTCAACCAACAAGTCAAGCAGCAAGTCAAGCAATGATGAGAGCAAGTCAAACAATGACTATAGCTCAGCTTCCTCCTTATATACAGTTTACACTAGTAATTATCCACTTAAGATAAATGAAGTCAGCAATGCAATGACTCAACAGTACAATTATGCTAATTGCAGTCAGCAGTTAGTCAGCAGTCATTAGTCATTACAATGAATCAGCACTACAATTACTCAGCATTACATCTTAGAGTTACAGAATACATTTAAAGTTATAGAACACATATATTGCCTGGACAGCTTGTTAGACTTACACCATATCCTAACACAGACGTATTCTTTCGGCTATGCTATTATAGAGAAGAGGTCATTGTTTTCTCTCTGGTAACACTATACTTCAAACTAGGGCATATAAAACCTTTGCCAGACCTATCCTTGAATACTGTTCACCTGCCTGGAACCTTCACTGTATTTCAGACATCAATCCATGAGAGAGGGTCCAGAGATATTTTACTAGAAGAGTAATCAAATCCTCTGCTCGAAATAAAATTCCCTATCCCACCAGGCTTGAAATTTTAGATCTGGATAGCCTCAATCTACACCGTCTATGTTCCGACCTATGCTTAGTTCATAAGATTATTTACCAAAAAGTCCTACCTGTAAATGAGTACTTTAATTTCAGCTGTAATAACACAATAGATCAAACCATCAATAGATTCAAACTCAATGTAATTCGCTCTAATCTTGATTGTAGGAAATATGACTTCTGCAATAGAGTAGTAAATGTCTGGAACACTCCCTTACTCCCAGTTTACCACAGCTTCCTTACTCCCTCCTTTTCTGTGTATTGATTTTTCATCCTACAATTACACAGAAAACGTTAATGAAGCTTTAATAACCACCTTTAACATAAAAAACCATTGCAGTCAAAAATCTTCTATCTTCAGGCACTTGGAGTTTGTGGATGTCACTCTGTGTGTGAGTTGGAAGGCTCCTTAGAGATCTTCTATTTTTATTATTATTATTATTATTATTATTATTATTATTATTATTATTATTATTATTATTATTATTATTATTATTATTATTATTATTATTTAATCTTTAGTGAGATTCACAGCCTTTGAGGCTGGTTAATAGCTCAGCAGCTCGAGTCCTAACCAAGGACCTAGGAACTGTTAAGGTATTGTCGGAGGATGTAAGCTGTTCTGAGTAAGGTGGTTTTTTTGTAGAGTCAAAATGTTCAAGTCCTGCAAATTTAGAATTTCTAAATAGCGGGGTAGCCCTTTGGGTATTGCTCCAAGGGCTCCAATATTATTGTTATTGTTATTGTTATTGTTATTGTTATTGATATTGATATTGATATTGATATTGATATTGATATTGATATTGTTCTAGTCCAACCCCCTGCTCGAGCAGAAGATCCTATACCCGTGTTGGCGAACCTATGGAACGCGTGCCAGAAGCGGCACACAGAACCATCCCACGAGGGATGCAAGACCTTGCTGGCTCCTCTTCCGTGTTTCTGTGCACACACACATGCTGTTCAGCTGGCCTTTGTGCGTGCGGGACCGCCAAAACCCAAAAAAGCAGCATTCTGTCACGTATGTGCACGCCGGCATCCGAACTCCCGGGTATACATCATGTGCATGCACAACAGCCAGCTGTTCGTCAGGTGCAACCGGAAGATCGGGTGCCAGCTTGCACATGCACGACGGAACTCTGCTCTTCCGGGTTTTGGCGAGGCCGTGCAAGTGAAGGCCAGCTAGGCCGTGCGGTCAGCGGTGAAATCTAAAATTTGTTACTACCGGTTCTGTGGGCGTGGCTTGGTGCGGAGTAATATGACTGGGTGGGTGTGGCCAATTTTTATTTTTTTTTTACTTTTAAAACCATTTTTTCTACAACCTCTTCGGCGAAGAGGTTGTAAAAAAATGCTCTGATGATCCCAGCTGAGTTGCCTGATCAGCAGAAGCTTTTTTTCTTTTAAATGCCTCTGATGATCAGGCAACTCAGCTTGGATCGGCAGAGGCTTTTAAAAGAAAAAAAAGCCTCTGACAATGAGGCAACTCAGCTTGGATCGGCAGAGGCATTTAAAAGAAAAAAAGCCTCTGACGATGAGGCAACTCAGCTTGGATCGGCAGAGGCATTTAAAAGAAAAAAAGCCTCTGCCAATCAGGCAACTCAGCTGGGATCATCAGAGGCTTTTAAAAGCATTTGACGATCCCATCTGAGCCGTGCAATCATCAGAGGCTTTTTCTTTTACTTTTAAAAGTATTTTTTCGGCCAAAGAAGTTGGCCTACCAGTTCTCCGAACCACCCGCCTCCATCACTACCGGATCAGGCGATCCGGTCCGAACCGGGAGCATTTCACCCCTGAGTGCGGTCCAGGCGGGATGGTTTTGCGTGCCATTTCTGTCACGCAGGTTAGCACACAGTGACGTAAAAGGTTAACCATCACTGCCCTATACCAACTCAGACAGATGGCTGTCCAATCTGTTCTTAAAAACTTCCAATGTTGGAGCACCCACAACTTCTGAAGGCAACTTCTGTTCCACTGATTCATTGCTCTCATTGTTAGAAACTTTCTCCTCAATTCCAGGTTGCCTCTCTCTTTGATTATTTTCCATCTATTGTTTCCTGTCCTGCCCTTTAGTGCTTTGGAGAATAGGTTGACTCCCTCTTCTTTGTGGCAGCCCCTTAGAAGAAATTGGTTTTGCATCATTTAGTAGGACTGGAACAAAACAGTGACATTCCAGGGATAACACAATTCGCAAAAAGCCAAATAGTATGACATAGCATAAAAATCTTTGGCCCATATTTATCTATAGTTCCAGGGCTTTGTTACATTGGTAAAATATGTCTTAACCTCATTTTATGTAGCTAGTCTACCTTTTTTTGAACAGCTTTCAGATTTTATTGGGATTTACTATTTCTTGTTTTAGTTATGTTCTCTATATCTTGAAAAGTGCCAACAGTCATAGCGGTTTCCAACAGGTTGCAACGGTAATAAACAAACACACCAACAATAAACAAGTAGAAGTATGACTTTTGCAAGGGCTCTTTGAACCAAAAGAAAAAAAGTGTTAAAAGCAATTCGCAAACTAGAACAATACATGTTTCCCGTAGAATTCTAGGAAATTTTATTATGTCTCCCTTAATAATCATCATAGCAGGTTGGTTTTAAAGAAAAAAAGAACCTGATGAAATAATATTTTAAAGAGAGAGAAAAATGAAGAATTAAGCACACTGGAAAGAAAGAAAGAAAAGAAAGAAAGAAAGAAAGAAAGAAAGAAAGAAAGAAAGAAAGAAAGAAAGAAAGAAAGAAAGAAAGAAAGAAAGGGGAAGGAAGGAAGGAGGGAAAAAGAAAGAAAGAAAAGAGGGAAGGAAGGAAGGAAGGAAGGAAGAAAGAAAGAAAGAAAGAAAGAAAGAAAGAGGATATGTGTGTGTGTGTGTGTGTGTGTGTGTGTGTATGTGTCTTCTTAAGTTTTCGCGGGTGTGCATATGCAAAAAATTAAAATCTCGGGTGTTTCCCGACTCTAGGGGGCAGTGCTCATCTCCATTCCAAAGCCGAAGAGCCAGCACTGTCCGAAGACTGTCCATGGTCATGTGGCCACCATGACTAAATGCCAAAGGTGCACGGAACGCTGTTACCTTCCCACCAAAGGTGGTCCCTATTTTTCTACTTCCATTTTTTACATGCTTTCGAACTGCTAGGTTGGCAGAAGCTGGGAGAAGTCACGGGAGCTCACCCCATTACGTGGCACTAGGGATTTGAACTGCTGAACTGCCGATCTTTCGATTGACAAGCTCAGCGTCTTAGCCCCTGAGCCATCACTCATATTAATATGATATTAATATGATATTATTATTATTATCCTATTAATATGATATTAAGCTTAATATGGTGGTGACCAAATCTGGATGCAACGTTCCAATGTGTGGTCTTACCAAGGCATTATAAAGTGTTCCTTATGCTCCATGTAGTCTTGATTCAGATGTGGCCCTCTTCTGAAGTTCTTCTGGAATGAAGTGTTATAAGGCCGAGAAGCTCCCACCATCCATCCATTCCATCCTGTGAAGTTACAACGCTCTTTGGAAGCCTAGCAAATCCTGTCTCCAAACTGCCTTCCCGTCAAGAGCAGTTAAGTTGTCGGTTCTCCCAAATTTATATTTTGCATGTTCTTCCATCTCTAAGACACAGCTTTCTTCCCCCTGCGATGCCTTCAGCCTGACTTTCGGTAAACACCACAGAGCAGATCTGTGTGTTTTCTTTTTCTTTTCTTTTCTTTTCTTTTTTTTTTTTGAACAGCAGGCCTTCTCGCTGTTTGCTAGCTGTCTGAAAAGGACCCCCTGCTAGCCTGCTGACAGTGAGTGACTTGGCCAATATGCAAACGTCTCCTTCGTGGGGAGTTTGCCCGTTTATTCTTTGATGGCTGTTCGTGTTTGGAATGCCTCATTGGCACACAAGAGCCTTTGCCTGGTGGGGTATGAAAACCAGGTAGATCGAGGATTACAGGATAACAACACAACTTCAGGAAGGTGAGAGAAGAGAATTGTCAGGATTCCAATGGATGCCCTAATTAAATCATGAGCCTCGAGCCAAGCTTCAAAAGAAATCCAGTTATTTATTAGGAGCTTCATGTCGGCACGTTCCCCAAGTGAACCCAGCTCTGACCCTATGTAATTTACATTCCAATTATGACCCTGTTTACCCCCTCCCCCCAGAGTGTCTCATCAATCACATTCTCCAATGGAGCAATTTTGCAGGTTGTAGAGACCACTCCCCTCCAGCCACTGTGAGTAACCCTGGGATACAGCCTTGAGAGAGATAAGTCTGGAATGTGCATCTGTCTTTGGCTGCCATTGTTTCATCGGTTTCCCATCCCACCTTGCTTATGGAAACTCGAGACCAGGCCAGGGATGCTTTGCGAGTTGACATGAATTTTATGGCTTAGGGCCATGGCTTAGGGCCGGGGTACTTACGGGACCGCCTTCTGCCACCAATTGCCTCCCACCGGCCGGTTCGCTCCCACAGAGAGGGCCTCCTCAGGGTGCCATCAGCCAGACAATGTCGGCTGGTGACACCCAGGGGGAGAACCTTCTCTGTGGTGGCACCTACCCTCTGGAACGATCTACCCCCAGAGATACGAGTGTTCCCAGACCTCTGGACTTTTCGTCGGGCCCTAAAAACTTACTTTTTTCAGTTAGCCAGGCTGGCCTGATTCCATGTAGGTTTTAACGTTTGATACTGATTTTTAATTGAAATGTTTTAAATTATGGGCCAAATTTCACTTAATTATTTTTAAAAATTATTTTAACTTTTGTGTACAAATGTTTTTATTTTGGCTGTTCACCGCCCTGAGTCTGAAAGGAGAAGGGCGGTATACAAATCTAATAAAAGATAAAGATAAAGATAAAGATTTTGCAAGAAAGGAAGAGCAAGACGAACCAAATAAAATCCAGATTCTTTCTTACACGTGAAGTATGAGTACTGCCTTATGAAGCCTTAGTAAAACCACACTTAGAATAAAGTTTTGGTCATCATATTATAAAAAAAATAAGATGTAGAGATTTTGGAAAGAGTGCAGAAAAGAGCAACACAGCTATTAGGAGGCTGGAAGCTAAAACATATGAAGAACGGTTGCAGGAATTGGATATGTCTAGTGAAAAGAAGGACTGTCAAGGAA
The DNA here is from genome assembly GCF_059756535.1 of Pantherophis guttatus. NCBI lineage: Eukaryota > Metazoa > Chordata > Lepidosauria > Squamata > Colubridae > Pantherophis > Pantherophis guttatus. The sequence goes on from NC_142064.1 coordinate 5,535,583, forward strand.
ATACATGTATTAAATCACCAGGAATAAGTGGAACAAGTTGCCTCCAGAAGTTGTGGGTGCTCCAACACTGGAGGTTTTTAAGAAGAGATTGGACAACCATTTGTCTGAAATGGTATAGGGTCTCCTGCTGGAGCAGGAGGTTGGACTAGAAGGCCTCCAAGGTCCCTTCCAACTCTGTTATTCTGCAAATGTGAAGGTCTGAAATTTACCAGAAGTTGTGAATGCTCCAACATGGGAGGTTTTTAAGAAGAGTGTTCTGTCCCCCTTCCCCACACAGGCAAACACATGCCTGCCAAGATTTTATTAAGCAATCAGACTAGAAACCCTTGCAGATAAGAGTTTTGGCAGTAAACTGCGGAATGCCTGCCAAGTCAGTTTTCACTCACAGTAAGCAAGAGAGAGTTTATCCTCAGTCTGGTCCAGTAGCAAAAAAGTAATCCACGAAGCAAAAGTTAGCCAAGGTCCAATCCAAATATGTACAAGCCAGATTCCAGGTAACGCGATGTGACTCTCAGGTTTTTAACTTTGACCGTCACAAAGCCTGAAGAGCAATCACACCCACTTTTATTCCTTGTGGGGTGTGGCTCAGTGACTCAGATCAATCTCTGGCCCTCCCACGCCTCTTTCGTTGCTGCGCATGCTTCTCCCTCCGATGCTGCCTGGGATCAAGCCAGGATTCATCATCCTCGCTCCCTATCTGTTGTTGTTCCGATATGTTTTCCTCCTAGCATTTCCCAGGCTGTTCCTCCTGGCCTTCGGATGGAACCTGAGGCATTGCCAGAGAGGAGGGTCCTGGAGAGGGAGGCTTTGTCAGTTCTTCCCCATCACCTTCTGAGTCCTCTTCCTCTGTTAGGACAGGCTCGGGAGTCGGGGTCACAACAAAGAGATTATGAAATGGGAACTTTTTCACAAATGGTTAGTCGACAGATACAGAGATCAGATGGACGGGTTTATATGAAATATAGATTATGTGAAAAAGAAAAATTGATTAGTAAACATTTTGATGCTTATGTAATTGATGTTAATATGGAAGACAATATACTTTATAATAATGATTGATAGTATATACCCTGTTTCCCCTAAAATAAGATATCCCCTGATAAGAAGCCCAATCAGGCTTTTGAGCTCGTGTGCTAAAATAAGCCCCCCCCCCCAAAAAATAAGCCCTCCCTGAAAATATTTAAAAGCATGAGCAGCCGGTTCCCGCCATTTCCTCTGATTAGGGTTAGGGAGACAGAGCTGGAAATCAGGTAAGACGGCAAGAGGATTCCCGTCTTGCTCCACATGCCCCAAAATAATAAGACCTCCCCGAAAATAAGGCCAAGCACTTATTTCGGGGTTCAAAAAAATATAAGACAGGGTCTTATTTTCGGAAAAACACGGTACTATATGTTTCTATGTTGATAGGATCATAATGATTATGAGGATGTTTAAATTTTAACACTTTTGCTATCTAGAAAACACACTCTTCAATTTAGAAATGGAATTTGTGATATAAAAACAATAAAAAATGAAGAAAAATGAAAAAAAAAGAGAGAAGAGATGGGACAACCATTTGTCTGAAATGGTATAGGGCCGTGATGGCGAACCTATGGCATGTGTGCCACAGGTGGCATGTGGAGCCATATCTGTGGGCACACGAGTGGTGCCCTAGCTCAGCTCGGCCTTCTGGGCCCATGGGCCATTTCCTGCCTCTGGAAGCCGTTTTCACTCTCCCCAGGCTCCTAGAAAGCCTCTGGAGTCTGGGGAGGGAGGAAAACGGGCCTTCCAGTCTCACACCGGAAGTCGGGAAATGGGCCGTGTAATGTATCCAGTTTTGGAGGGAATTTTAGGAGGGAAAACACACAATGTTGATATGGCACCATGGCCAGCATACTATATAAAGAGAGCTGTCTTGTTGCACAGTTGCTGGATTTGTCACTCTGAAATAAAGAGCTGTTGTTCACAGAGACCTGGCTTCTGTCTCCTCACTCACCCAACTTAACAGGCCGTTTCCAGCCTCCAGAGGGCCTCCAGAGAGGATGGGGAAGGCCGTTTTCACCCTCCCCAGGCTCCCAGAAAACCTCTGGAGCCTGGGAAGGGCGAAAAACAGACCTACCAGGCCAGTGGTGGGTTCCTCCCAGTTCAGTCCGGTTCGGCCGAGCCGTTAGTGGTGATGATATGACGTCACCGAACCAGTTCTCCTCCCCCGCCCTCCCACCCACCCCACCCAGGTTATTCTTACCTTTTATTTGGTCCCACCCCCAATCTATTGGTGCCTCCTGAGTCCCAGCTGATGACTAGAGGGGAAAAAAACTGTTTAAACTCTCGCCGTGGGGCTTCAAAGGGCAGCCCTACAGCTGATCAGTGTTAAAAGCAAACAAATGAGTCAGGTTGTAAGTGCGAGGACTGGTCGTAAGTGCGAGGACCTTCCAGAAATGACTCTGACCAGCTAGCCACACCCACCTAGTCACATGACCTCCAAGCCACCCACAAAATAAGCCATGCCCACAGAACAGGTAGTAAAAAAAATTAGAAGCCACCCCTGTACCAGGCCCACCGTGCCATTGCATGTCAAAAGTGGGGGTCAAATGGGGGGTCACGCATGCATGCACAGGGGGGCGCATTGAATTATGGGTGTGGGCTCACACGTGTGTGACCCCTGCACTCTCCCCATGCTTTTGGCATACAACGGCAAAAAGGTTAGCCATCACTGGTATAGGGTTTCTTGCTGGAGCAAGGAGTTGGAATAGAAGGCCTCCAAGCTCCCTTCCAACTCAGTTATTCTACAAATGTGAAGGTCTAAAATTCACCAGAAGACCAAAAGGAGAAGGTCAGAGAGGGACAATGATGGAAGGGATGGGGGAAATGGAAAGATGCTTGGTGGATGGTTTTTTTTCTTCCTAGCAAAATCTGGCATTCCAGAGTGTGGAGAATATGTTGATGTCAGAAGCAGATAATCCCCCTACTAAACTCCCAGGTGGCAAAAGAGTGAGAAGAGCCTCAGGCATCCTGAATCCCTTCAGCGATGCCACAAATGTGTTGTTTACACCACAGTACTTCATTCTGCTTAGAAAGAAAGTGCCAGGAGAGGCAGCTACAGTAAAATGTGGCAGATTCTTGGCACGAGGAGTCTGCTTTTCCCTTTTTAATACCCAAAAGGACCAGAGAGAGGGGGGCGGGGGAGAGAGAGAGAGAGAGAGAGAGAGAGAGAGAGAGAGAGAGAGAGAGAGAGAGAGAGAGAGAGAGAGAAATGGGTCTATCCCTCGCTTTGAAAGATACACCACAGATACTTCGCAAAGTTTCATTTCTTTTATGAAGAAAGAAAAGAAGATAAAGGAAAGGAAAGGAAAGGAAAGGAAAGAAAAGAAGAGAAGAGAAGAGAAGAGAAGAGAAGAGAAGAGAAGAGAAGAGAAGAGAAAAGAAAAGAAATGAGAAAAGGAAAGGAAAGGAAAGGAAAGGAAAGGAAAGGAAAGGAAAGGAAAGGAAAGGAAAGGAAAGGAAAGGAAAGGAAAGGAAAGAAAAGAAAAGAAAAAACTGTCAGTTTTTGATATGGAGAGGGGAGAATCTAACAGTTTCCTCTGGAGCAGAAAGAAGAAAAAATAATTATTATTAATATCTCATGACCTAAAATGGACCCCCAATATCAGAAACATCATCAAAAAAGCACAACAAAGAATGTTCTTTCTGCGCCAACTCAGGAAGCTCAAACTGCCCAAAGGAGTTGCTGATCCGATTCTACAGAGGAATTATTGAGTCCATCATCTGCACCTCCACAACTGTCCCAACAAGACAGACACGGACTTCAGAGGATAATTAGAACTGCAGAAAAAACCATGGCTACCAACCTGCCTTCCATGGAGGACCTGTATACTGCACGAGTCAAAAAAAGGCCTGTGAAAATATCTACAGACCCCTCGCATCCTGGACATAAACTGTTTCAACTCCTACCCTCAAAACGACGCCATAGAGCACTGCACACCAGAACAACTAGACACAAGGACAGTTTTTTCCCAGACGCCATAGAGCACTGCACACCAGAACAACTAGACACAAGGACAGTTTTTTCCCATATGCCATCACTCTGCTAAACAAATAATTCCCTCAACACTGTCAAACTATTCAATAAGTCTGCACTACTATTAATCTTCTCATCGTTCCCACCACCCATCTCCTTCCACTTATGACTGTATGACTGTAACCTTGTTGCTGGTATCCTTACGATTTATATTGACTCTTTCCTTATGACTATCATTAAGTGTTATACCTTATGATTCTTGATGAATGTATCTTGTCTTTTTATGTACACTGAGAGCATATGCACCAAAGACAAATTCCTTGTGTGTCCAATCACACTTGGCCAATAAAGAATTCTATTCTATTCTATTCTATTCTATTCTATTCTATTCTATTCTATTCTATTCTATTCTATTCTACTCTACTCTACTCTACTCTACTCTACTCTACTCTACTCTACTCTATTCTATTCTAAATTATTCACTCAGTTATTCTGTCAATGCTTTTTTTTCCTCCTAAAAAAAGTATACGTAGATAATCCTTGATTTATGATTGTTCATTTAATGACTTCAAAGTTACAACGGCACTGACAAAAAGTTACTTACAACCACTTCTCACACTTATGACCATTGCAGCATTCCCATGGTCACGTGATCGGAGTTCAGAGGCTTGACAAATGGCATGTACTTATGACGGTTGCAGTGTTCCAAGGTCACGTAACATAAATTTGGGGCTCCATTGTGGTCATAATTTGAGAACTACCTGTATTTCACAGATTTCTGCTAAGAGATTGAATGATGCATTTCTGGAATGAATGTTTTTTCTTTTCTTTTCTACAGATAGTCCTTGACTTATGACCACAATCGAGCTCAAAGTTTATGTTGTTAAGTGAGACCTTTGTCAAGTGAGTTTTCGCCCATTTTATGAACTTTCTGGCCACCGTTGTTAAGTGAATCACTTAAATTAGCTAAATGTTAAATTTAGCTACACCGTTGTTAAGTAAATCTGGTTTCCAGTAAAAAACGGTCCTAAGTCATTTTTTGCAGTACCGTCATAACTTCAAACAGTCACTAAATGGGGCATCGTAAGTTGATGGAGGACTTCTTTCTTTCTTTCTTTCTTTCTTTCTTTCTTTCTTTCTTTCTTTCTTTCTTTCTTTCTTTCTTTCTTTCTTTCTTTCTTTCTTTCTCTCCATCCCTCCCTCTTCTTTCTTTTTATTTCTTCCTTTTTTCTTTTTTCTCTCTTTTTTTCTCTTTGTATCTCTTTCTTTCTCTCCCTCCCTTCCATTCTCTCCCTCTCACTTATTTCTCCTCCTCCCTCACTCCCATTCTCCTTCCTTCCTTCTTTCCTTCCCTCCCTCCCTCTTCCTCCCTCCCTTCCTTCTTTCTTTTTTCTTTCTCTATCTCTCTCTCTTTTCCTTCCTCCCTCCCCTCTCTTTCTTTCTTTCACTCTCTCTTTCCCACCCTCCTTCTCTTCTTTCTTTTTCTTTCTTCTTTCTTCCTTTTTTCTCTTTCCTTCTTTCTCTTTCTTTCTCTCTCTCTTTCTCTCCCTCCCTTCCATTCTCTCCCTCTCACTTATTTCTCCTCCTCCCTCACTCCCATTCTCCTTCCTTCCTTCCTTCTTTTTCCTTTTCCATCCATCCATCCATCCATCCATCCCTTTTTTCCTTTTCCTTTCCATCCATCCATCCATCCTTTTTTCCTTTTCCTTTTTCCCTTTCTTCCTGTCCCTCCCTCCCTCTGTAGAACTAACTGTTGGACATCCATGGCGTGAAACCATCCGGCATCTCCCTCAGCTTGACTGAGCCAAGAGGACCTTGGCAATTTTTGAAGCTAAGGGAGCTTCTGCAACGCCAGACCTCTTTCCATCTGACAAAGGTCACCGCTGAGAGATGAAGCTGTTACTAATAGCAGCTCACTGAAAATGAAATACAAAATGAAGACGGGGTTTAAAAGATCAAAAAAGGGAGCAGGTGGGAATGAACTCCAATGAAGTCAAGAGGCAGGCACAGGCAGAACCAATGTGCTGGAATTGACTGTGGTTTTGTCAAGCGGGGTTGTATGAAAAAAATATCCCTACTGGCAAAGGAGAATATTGGTAGCTCAGGGTCGAAATGAGTGGGGCCTCGGTTCCCTCTGAGCTTGGCGGTTTTCTTGCAGATGTTTCATGACCCAACTAGGGAACATCATCACTGCTAGAAGGGAGTGAGGTGTGTGGAGTGGAGAAAGAAAAAGGGAGGAGGAGGAGGAGGAGGACTATGAGTTCTTTGGTGCTCTCTGAGCTTGGTGATTTCCTTGAAGATGTTTCATGACCCAACTAAGGAACATCATCATTGATAGAAGGGAGTGAGATGTGTTGAGTGGAGTGGAGAAAGAAAAGGGGACTAGGAAGAGGAGGAGGAGGAGGAGGAGGAGGAGGAGGAGGAGGAGGAGGAGGAGGAGAACGACTGTGAGTTCTTTGAGTGGTCTCTGAGCTTGGTGGTTTCCTTGAAGATGTTTCATGACCCAACTATGGAACATCATCACTGATAAAAGAGAGTGAGGTGTGTTGAGTGGAGTGGAGAAAGAAAAGGGGAGGAGGAAGAGAAGGAGGAGGAGGAGGAAGAGGAGGAGGACTGTGACTTCCTTGTTGCTCTCTCAGTTTGGTGGTTTTCTTGCAGACGTTTCATGACCCAACTAGGTCACACCCTCAGTTACATCCAAGTTAAAATGGCACTGAAAAAATTTACTTATGACCATTTTTCATATTTACAACCATTGCAGCATCCCCAGAGTCACATGATCACAATTCAGATGCTTAGATTTATGTCGGTTGCAGTGTCCCAAGGTCACGTCATCCCTTTTGGTGACCTTTTGACCAGCAAAGTCAACAGGGAAGACAAATTCGCTTAACAACCGTGTCACTAACTGCAACGATCCGTTTAACAACTGTGGCAAATAAGGTCATGAGCTCAGTTAACAAATGTAGCAATAGAAATATTGGGCTCAGTTGTGGTCGTAAATCGAGGACTCCCTATGTTCTAGTCAGGAAAGCTTGAATCTAACATCAGAAATTTGAAATATTGGGGAGGGGAGCCAAATAATAATGGAAAATCTACCCTTTCTGCCCTCATCTGAGTCTTTAGCAACATTATTTCTCCTGTACTTTACATCCTATTTGGTATTAACGGCATAATTAGCTGGGGAAAATATTTAGTTGTCGCCTCATATTTATTTATGTTCCAGGATCATGTAAAGTTCTGCAACATTAAAATTTAATTTGAAAGAAAAAAAAAAGAGGTTTATTCATTTTTTAGTATAATGACCATTTCAGGCTGGCTTCTAGAAATGATGAAATATTGGTGAACAAGCTTTTCCTTTTCTTTCTTTCTTTCTTTCTTTCTTTCTTTCTTTCTTTCTTTCTTTCTTTCTTTCTTTCTTTCTTTCTTTCTTTCTTCTTTCTTCTTCCTTCTTTCTTTCCTTCTTTTCTTGTCTTTCTTTTTCCTTTCTTTTTTCCTTTCCTTCTTTTTCTCTTTCCTTCCTTCCTTCTTTCCTTCCTCCCCTCCCCCTTGCTCTTCCTTTCTTCCTTTCTTCCTTCCTTCCTTTTTCCTTCATTCTTTCTTTCTTTCTTTTCCTGACTTTTCTTTTTCCTTTCTTTTTTCCTTTCCTTCTTTTTCTCTTTCCTTCCTCCCTTCTTTCCTTCCTCCCCCTCCCCCTCCCTCTTCCTTTCTTCCTTCCTTCCTTCTTCCTTCTTTCCTTCTTTTCTTCTTTTCCTGTCTTTTCTCTTTCCTTTCTTTTTTCCTTTCCTTCTTTTCCTCTTTCCTTCCTTCCTTCCTTCTTCCTTCTTTCCTTCTTTCCTTCTTTTCCTGTCTTTTCTTTTTCCTTTCTTTTTTCCTTTCCTTCTTTTCCTCTTTCCTTCCTTTCTTCCTTCTTTCCTTTCTTTTCCTTTATTCCCAGGTCATTTCCCATCAGTTTGTAAAGAAAACTCAATGAGGTTTCATTGGTGGAGTCTTTAAGGAAAAACTGAATTTCTGTTACAGTGTTTTGTGGCCCCCTTTATTATTTAGCAGATGATTTATTAATCAGTTGATCAATTGGGTTGGGGATGTATTTTAATTGGGAATGAACACATAGCCACATACAACATTCATCTGCATGCAGAGAGTCTCTAAGGATTTTTTGGACAGGAGATTAGGTGAAATTCTCCAGGAACTGTGTTTAACAGACTAACAGAGTTGGAAGGGACCTTGGAGGTCTTCTAGTCCAACCCTCTGCTTAGACAGGAGATCCTATACCATTTTGGAAGAGGAGGTTGCCCAACCTCTTCTGGAAAACCTCCTTCTGGAAAGCACCCACAATTTCTGGAGGCAAGTCGTTCCACTGATTCATTGTTCTCACTGTCAGGAAATTTCTCCTTAGTTCCAGGTTGCTTCTCTCCTTGATTAGTTTCCACCCATTACTTCTTGTCCTACCCTCAGGTGCTTTGGAAAATAGGCTGACCCCTCTTCTTTGGGGCAGCCCCTGAGATATTGTAATACTGTCGTTGTATCATATTGTCATATCACATCATCTTGGAATACTGCTATCATGCCAACCAGAGTTAAGACAAGAAGTAATGGACTGAAGAAAGTGAGAAGCAACCTAGAATTAAAGAGAAATTTTCTGATAGTGAGGACAATGAACCAGTGGAGCAGCTTGCCTTCAGAAGTTGTGGGTGCTCCAAAATTGGAGGCTTTTAAGGAGGCACTGGACAACAATTTGTCTAAAATTGTTTAGGGCAGTGATGGCTAACCTTTTTGCCATCACATGCCAGGAGCGGGGGGGGGGGGGTTGTCACACGCACATTCTCACACCCATAATTCTATGCACCCGCCCCCCATGCTCCCCACGCTCCTGGCATGTGATGGCATGGTAGGCCCGTTTTTTGCTCTCCCCAGCCTCCAGAGCCTTTCTAGGAGTCAGGGGAGGGCGAAAACAGCCTTCTCTACCTTCCCCTGGAGGCCCTCCGGAGGCCAAAAACAGCTCGTTTGCCAACTTCCGGTCCCATGCTAGCTGAGCTCGCGTGCCCACCGATACAGCTATGCGTGCCACCAATTCTATTCTATTCTATTCTATTCTATTCTATTCTATTCTATTCTATTCTATTCTATTCTATTCTATTCCATTCCATTCCATTCCATTCCATTCCGTTCCATATTTTCTCTATCCCATTCCATCCCATCCCATCCCATCCCATCCCACTCCACTCCACTCCACTCCACTCCACTCCACTCCACTCCACTCCATTCTATTCTATTCTATTCTATTCTATTCTATTCCATATTTTCTCTATCCTATCCTATCCCATCCCATCCCACTCCACTCCACTCCACTCCACTCCACTCCACTCCACTCCACTCCACTCTATATTCTATTCTATTCTATTCTATTCTATTCTATTCTATTCTATTCTATTCTATTCTATTCTATTCTATTCTATTCCATTCCATTCCATTCCATTCCACTCTATATTCTATTCTATTCTATTCTATTCTATTCTATTCTATTCTATTCTATTCTATTCTATTCTATTCCATATTTTCTCTATCCTATCCTATCCCATCCCATCCCACTCCACTCCACTCCACTCCACTCCACTCCACTCCACTCCACTCCACTCTATATTCTATTCTATTCTATTCTATTCCATTCCATTCCATTCCACTCTATATTCTATTCTATTCTATTCTATTCTATTCTATTCTATTCTATTCTATTCTATTCTATTCTATTCTATTCTATTCTATTCTATTCTATTCTATTTTATTCTATTCTATTCTATTCCATTCCATTCCATTCCATTCCATTCCATTCCATTCCATATTTTCTCTATCCCATTCAATCCCATCCCATCCCATCCCACTCCACTCCACTCCACTCCACTCCACTCCACTCCACTCTATATTCTATTCTATTCTATTCTATTCTATTCTATTCTATTCTATTCTATTCTATTCTATTCTATTCTATTCTATTCTATTCTATTCTATATTTTCTCTATCCTATCCCATCCCATCCCATCCCATCCCATTCCACTCCACTCTATATTCTATTCTATTCTATTCTATTCTGTTCTATTCTATTCTATTCTATTCTATTCTATTCTATTCTATTCTATTCTATTCTATTCTATTCTATTCCATATTTTCTCTATCCTATCCCATCCCATCCCACTCCATTCCACTCCACTCCATTCCATTCCATTCCATTCCATTCCATTCCACTCTATATTCTATTCTATTCTATTCTATTCTATTCTATTCTATTCTATTCTATTCCATTCCATTCCATTCCATTCCATTCCATTCCATTCCATTCCACTCCACTCCACTCCACTCCACTCTACTCTACTCTACTCTACTCTACTCTACTCCATTCCATTCCATTCCATTCCATATTTCTATTCTACTCTACTCTACTCTACTCTACTCTACTCTACTCTACTCTACTCTACTCTACTCTACTCTACTCCACTCCACTCCACTCCACTCCACTCCACTCCACTCCACTCCATTCCATTCCATTCCATTCCATTCCATTCTACCTACCCCACCCTACCATATCTTACCCTATCCCTTCTTTTCCTTAGACTAGAGTTATCCAGTTCCTGCAACCGTTGTATCTAGACTGAGTCACTCATACAGAGTGTAGGTTTGTAATTGACAGATGATGGCAGCCTACCAAGTTGTGTTGATTGGGATGGGATTTCACCTGAAGGTGTGCTGAAAATAGTCCTTTCTGATTTGCCATCCTTTCTGCGATGACCGAAGAAGAGTTGTTTCACCCACCCTCATAATGCACAGCTTGCAATTGAGGGAAAGCATTTTTGGCAAACTAGGGGCAGTTGAATTCTTCAGTCCAGGGCACTGAATGAATCCATTTAAGAGTTCATGGAATATATTGAAAACCATTGAGAGGCCAGATAATACCAGAAGGAAGACATTGGGCCGTTGAGGTCATCCACCAGCACAGAATATGGAATAAGAGAGTTGGAAGGGACCTTGGAGGTCTTCTAGTCCAATCCCCTGCTCAGGCAGAAAACCCTATGCCATTTCAGACAAATGGTTGTCCCATCTGTTCTTCAAAACCTCCAGTGATGAAGCACCCACAACTTCTGAAGGCAATTTCCGTTCCACTGATTAATTGTTCTCACTGTCAGGAAATTTCTCCTTAGCTTGTCTCCTTGGTTAGTTTCTATCCATTGCTTCTTGTCTTGCCTTCAGGTGCTTTGGAGAATAGGTTGACCCCCTCTTCTTTGTGGCAGCCCCTCAAATATTGAAACACTGTGAATATGTCAACCTTGGATCTTCTTTTCACCAGACTAGACACACTCAATTCCTGCAGCTGTTCTTCAGATGTTTTAGCCTCTAGATATTTTTTCTGCTCTTCTCTGCTTTGGTTGAAGTGAAGGACTACCTGTAGATGTTTTGCTCTAACGTTTTTTCCCCTCATGCTGATCAAACTGATGAAACTCACGAAATCATTTGGCCAGATACTAGGATCCAGAGATGTTACCAACCTTTTTAAATGACCCCCCTCCCAATAAAACAGAAGTTGTAAAATGGTCTCCACTTTCTTTGTTACTAATGTCCAGAGATATCTATGAATTCCTCAAAACACCCATGAAGATTATTACCTGGCATGGTAGCATCATCAGTGATGGAAGAGTAAAGTCTTCTGCTGAGATACACACACACACACACACACACACACACACACACACACACACACACACACACACATATATATATATATACACATAGATAGATAGATAGATAGATAGATAGATAGATAGATAGATAGATAGATAGATAGATAGATAGATAGATAGATAGATAGAAAGATAGATATAGATATAGAAGATTGCCTTGCCAATTTTAGCTGTCCCTTCCTTCCTTCCTTCCTTCCTTCCTTCCTATCCTCCCTCCCTCCCTCCCTTTTTCCTTCATTCCTCCCTTCCTTTATTGCTCCTTCCCCTTCTTTCTCTCTTCCTCTTTCCCTCCCTCTCCTCTTCCTTCCTTCCTTCCTTTTTTCTTTCTTTCTTTCTTTCTTTCCTTCTTTCTTTCTTTCTTTCTTTCTCTATTTTTCCCTCCCTTCCATTCTCTCACTCTCACTTATTCCTCCTCCTCCCTCACTCCCATCCTTTCCTTCCTTCCTTCCTTCCTTCCTTCCTTCCTTCCCTCCCTCCCTCCCTCCCTCCCTCCCTCCCTCCTTCCTGATTGTTGAGCTGTTTCCTGTTACTCTGAGAGTTGGTTGCTGGGAAGGCTGACTTTTTTCCTTCCTTGTCTTTTAAATAATATGAAGATCTACCATAAACAAACAGGGACTATTCCGTATATAAGAAATGATGGGGTCATGCTGCCTTCTGAAGCAGTCTTCTGGAAGTATCACTGAATCAAAGCATCCCACCCATTCAAAGCTATTCCTATAAAACAGCATTTGCTTGAATGACAAAGTGTGGAAGCTGAACTTTAGGGGGCAAAAAAGGATAGAAAGCATTGAAGGAGGCCATACCGACAACTCATAGCCCAATGGTTTTGGAGGGACACAACCATTGGAGTTAAAAAAAGAAAGATATATGTTTTTAGGTTTATTGGGAAGCTAATTTTCTCTTTCAACAGTTTTGTAATTCAGATTGTTCACATTCATACTTCCCCTCCATCTTTTTCTTCTTAATTTGAACTCTTAAGTGCAATGGAAAATGACGTTTCACTATCCAGCTAGAAAAAGAGCAATAATGTTCAAATGAAAATTGGAAGCGGAAGATCTAACCATCAATAGCAGATGGTCTGTCCTCCATCTGATAAACAAGTTCTCCTTTTTCCATCCACCTCCCCCCCTTTCTTTCACCCTTACAGTTCTTGACTTGGTTCACTTAATTTTGGTGGCAATCACCCATGTTTTTGGGATGTCTCCTTCAGAGAGCTTCGGTCCAGATTAAACAGTGGACTCAGCTTCATATGGCATAAAAAAAAGTATTTGGACATCCAGAATGGTCATGAGTGAAGTATGATTCCATCCAAGAGCACCATGGCAACCTTCTTCAGATACATCACACCTCCCCGGTTCGGATTCCAAATGGAACTTGCTTGGCAGAAAAAAAATTGCAATCCTAAAGCATCATTCCATATTTGGATCTCTACAAGCAGATGTCCTGCTGAGAAGATTTGGAAGGTTGGTTATAAATCTGATAACGGGTTTTAGATCCAAGTAGCAAGAGTTCTGCTTTCAGTTATGCCACTGCCTTTTGCCAACCAAATGGCATTTGGTTCCGTTGCCAAAAGAACACTGTTCATTTATAAAAGATAAGATATTTTTTTAAAAAAAAGAAGCACAGAGACATTGAAGAAGAAGATTGGATGAATAAAGGAAGCCAGAGATGGTTACATGGAACCATAGTTTGTTTATTTATCAAGAAAATGTATATAGCTGCCCTTGGTGCTCTCTGAGCTTGGTTGTTTTCTTGGAGACGTTTCATTACCCAAACTAGGTAACATCATCAGGTTAAATTACTGTCATATGCTTAAGATGGGAGAAGAAGAAGAAGGGGGAGGGAGAGCAGGAGGAGGAGGAGAAGAAGGAGAAGGAGAAGAAGGGGAGGAGGAGGACGAAGGAGGAGGAGGAGGAGGAGGAGGAGGAGGAGGAGGAGAAGAAGAAGAAGAAGAAGAAGAAGAAGAAGAAGAAGAAGAAGAAGAAGAAGAAGAAGAAGAAGAAGAAGAAGAAGAAGAAGAAGAAGAAGAAGAAGAAGAAGAAGAAGAAGAAGAAGAAGAAGAAGAAGAAGAAGAAGAAGAAAGTTTTTCTGTGTCTAGAGATAGGGATTCTTCTCAAATAGGCTCTTATGCAGATATTAACTCACAGACTGGTTTGAAACAAGATAGATGGTCCTTTGAAAAAAACCACTAATCCATTTAGGATTTAGAAGATTAAAATGAGTCTCTTGAATTAATCCTGTCTAGAGCAAGTCTAGAATATCTTTTGGGATTAACAAATTTTATTGAGAGGTATAGGCTTATCTCTTAATACAACCTGTCAGTCTCAAAAGGTACTAATGAACTCTGATTTTTGGCACTGTGTAGACCAATACAGCTCTCCTATTATAGTGCATCAACCCTACAAACCAGCTGGAAACAGCTGCGGGTCTCCCAAAATCCATGTGATATGATTCAACTACTAACAACTTCTTCATCTTCTTCCTCCTCCTCCTCCTCTTCTTCTTTCTTCCTCCTCCTTCTCTTCCCTCCTCTTCCTCCTCCTCCTCCACCTCCTCCTCCTCCTCCTCCTCCTCCTCCTCCTCCTCCTCCTCCTCCTCCTCCTCCTCCTCCTCCTCCTCCTCCTCCTCCTCCTCTTCTTCTTCTTCTTCTTCTTCTTCTTCTTCTTCTTCTTCTTCTTCTTCTTCTTCTTCTTCTTCTTCTTCTTCTTCTTCTTTTCTCCTCCTCCTCCTCCTCCTCCTCCTCCTCCTCCTTCTTCTTCTTCTCCCCCTCCTCCCCCTCCCCTCCCCCCTCCCCCTCCTCCTCCTCCTTCTTCTTGACTAGGCTGTGGTCTCCCTTTTTGAAGATAGGGATGACCATAGCTAGTGACCATAGGTTGGGTAGGGAGCTGGTCCTGAAAGAATTTTTAAAGATTATGCTTAGGGGTTCTGCTGTAACAGTGGAAAGCTTTTTTAAGAAGTATGCACATAGTCCATCAGGTCCAATAGATAGAGATGGTTCAGTCTACGTAGTGCCTTTTCAACATTATCCTCTGTGAAATCTATTTGTGTTAGATCATTCTTCCTCCTCCTCCACCTCCTCTTCTTGTTGTTCTTCCACCTCCTCTTCTTCTTCCTCCTCCTCTTCTTCTTTCTCCTCCTCCTCCCCTTCCCCTTCCTCCTCCCCTTCCTCCTCCTCCTCCTCCTCTTCTTCTTGTTCTTCCTCCTCCTCCTCTTCTTCTTCCTCCTCCTCCTCCTCTTCCCCTTCCTCCTCCCCTTCCTCCTTCTCCTCCTCCTCTTCTTGTTGTTCTTCCTCCTCCTCCTCTTCCTCCTCCTCCTCTTCTTCTTCCTCCTCCTTCTCCCCTTCCCCTTTCTTCTCCCCTTCCTCCTCCTCCTCTTCTTCTTGTTCTTCTTCTTCCTCCTCCTCCTCCTCCTCCTCCTCCTCCTCCTCCTCCTCCTCCTCCTCCTCCTCCTCCTCCCCTTCCCCTTCCTCCCCTTCCTCCTCCCTCTCCCTCCTCCCCCTCCTGAGCTAAAAATATTTCTTGTCAGTGTAACGCTGCTCAAGTTTGATTTCAAGATGGTGGTGCCTAATGAAATTATCTGCATTTACATTTACAACTTGACTGTATCACCTAAAGAAGATTCCCCCCCCTTTTTTTTCTTCTTTGTGGCAGCCCCTCAAATATAGGAACACTGCTACCATCTCATCCCTCGTATGCTTAATTCCTAGTGCCAAAGAATTGGGAGAAAGATCCAATGTTATCCCTTTGTTTTAGGAACATGGTCACAACTCTGAGAAAAGGTGTTGGTCACCACCTTTAAAGCGCTCCATGGCATAGGACCCGGGTACCTTCGAGACCGACTTCTGCCACAAACAGCCTCCCACCGGCCAGTTCGCTCCCACAGAGAGGGTCTCCTCAGGGTGCCATCGGCCAAGTTATGTCGGCTGGCAACACCCAGGGGGAGGGCCTTCTCTGTGGGAGCCCCAGCCCTGTGGAATGAACTGCCCCCGGAAATGCCTAACATCTCCGACCTCCGTGTATTTCGCTGTTCCCTCAAGACCCTGTTGTTCCGCCAGGCCAGGCTATCAATTTAATGATTTTTAAATTGGGTGTTTTAAATTTTGGGGGTTTTAAATCTGAGCCAAAATTATTTAATAATTTTTATTATTTTTAACTGATGTTTGTCTTTGTGTTTTTAATAGGCTGTACACCGCCCTGAGTCCTTCAGGAGAAGGGCGGTATAGAAATAAAATTATTTATTTATTTATTTATTTATTTTATTAAAAACCAGGGAATGTGAAGAACCGATCCATTGGATGGTGTAATGTCCATCATCCCTTTCCATTCAAATTGTGAGGCGCTTTTCGGTTAATAGTTCCCTGTTAATATTTGCAAGCTCTCATCAAAGGTAAGCA
This sequence comes from Pantherophis guttatus, assembly GCF_059756535.1. Taxonomy (NCBI): domain Eukaryota; kingdom Metazoa; phylum Chordata; class Lepidosauria; order Squamata; family Colubridae; genus Pantherophis; species Pantherophis guttatus. Next base: position 5,551,700 of record NC_142064.1, read on the forward strand.
TTCAAAAAAAAAATTTTTTTGTTAACAAGCATATTGGCAGGCGCCCAATTTGTTCATTCCCACCTACGTACCTGGAGCGATCTTCATGTCTTTAATTAAAATTATAAAGTGTGCCTTCCGCTTGCCAGACACTATGTAAAATAAAATAAAATAATATCATGAAAAATATGACTTAAACCAAAGGAGGCACGAGAAACCTGGACACCGGAATAAGAAAGGAAGGAGAAGAGAAGGAAAGACAATAATATGGATCAGTGAGAATAGCACCACAGCCACAGAACAAGGAAAAACTATGGAACATTAAAGATCAACACAACCAAAAGAGTCAAATCCACGGTTATGGAATAGGTGGTATCTGGCTAAATAGTAATAACTGCAAAAGGGATCTTACAGTCCTAGCAGACCATCACTTAAATATGAGCCAGCAGTGCACTGCATCTGCCAAAAAATGCCAATGCAATCCTAGGTTACATTAACAGAAGGATAGGATCATCAAGATTATATGAAGTGTTAATACCACTTTATAAGGCCTTGGTAAGGCCACACTTGGAATTCTGCATCCAGTTTTGGTCACCACAATGTAAAAAAGATGTCGAGGCTCTGGAAAGAATGCAGAGAAGAGCAACTAAGATCATTAGGGGGCTGGAGGCTAAAACATATGAAGAACGGTTACAGCACAAGCGTCAAACGTGCGGGTCACATATCATGTGATGTTTCGTGATGTTTTTCCCATTTGTGGAGCCGGGGTGGGCTTGGCCTGTGTGTGTGATGCATCCCAACTGTGGGCCGCCAGTTTGACACCCCTGATTTATTTATTTATTTATTTATTTATTTATTTATTTATTTATTTATTTATTTATTTTATTTCGAATTTATATACCGCACCTTCTCCCGAGGGACTCAGGGCGGTTTACAGCCAAAATAAAAAACATACAATACAAACATTAAAAACAATTAAAAAGATATATATTAATTTGGCCCCAATTTAAAATAACAAACCAATTAAAAATATTGGTAGGAAAGTGGGTGAAATAAAATTGATATGGTACAAGGTGATAGGTAACGTTACTGATTGCTTAGTTTAGGAAAAGGGATGTGATGTTTAGATATTAATATACTTAAAAGATTTGAATTAAGAGATATATGTATGGGGGTGGAGGAAATGGGTAGATTATGAGTAGAATAAATGCCAAATTAGGATTTATTACATAGTTTTATAGCCAAATGCTGTTTTGAAATGTATAGTATACGGGGGATATAATAATAATGTTAGAAAGAAATGTTTAGTACATAGGGGATGGTGTAAAAGGGTGGTAAAGTATTATATAATGTGATATTAATTTGAATTTCATCTTGTAGAAGCCATGGGGGGAGGGGAGGGGGAGGGGGGGTTAGGGGGGGGGAAAGGGGGAAAATTTGTATTTGAAAAACTTTTTCAATATATATATATATATATATATATATAAAAATATATTAAGCCAGCCAGGCTTGCTGAAAAAAGAAAATTTTAAGGGCACGGCGGAAGGCACTGAGGTCTTGGATTCTCCTTATCTCTGGGGGCAGCTGGTTCCAGAGGGTAGGTGCCCCCACAGAGAAGGCCCTCCCCCTGGGGGTCACCAGCCTACATTGTTTGGCTGATGGCACCCCGAGGAGGCCCTCTCTGTGGGAGCGCACGGGTCGATGGGAGGCCATTGGTAGCAGCAGGCGGTCTCGAAGATAACTAGGTCCTATGCCATGGAGCGCTTTAAAGGTGGTAACCAACACCTTGAAGCGCACCCGGAAGACCAGGTTATAGATTTATAGGAATTGGGTATGTCTAGTGTAGTGAAAAGAAGGACTACATGTGACATGATAGTAGCCTTCCAATATTTGAGGGGCTGCCACAAAGAAGAGGGGGTCAATCTCTTCTCCAAAGATCAAAAGGCAGGACAAAAAGCAATGGATAGAAACTAATCAAGCAACCTAGAACTAAGGAGAAATTTCCTGAGAATTAGAACAATTAATGAGTGGAACAACTTGCCGTCAGAAGTTGTGAATGCTCCAACACTGGAGGTCTTGAAGAAGAGATTGGATAATCATTTGTCTGAAATGGTATAGGGCAGTGATGGCTAACCTTTTTGCCATCGCATGCCAAAAGCAGGGGGAGTGCAGGGGGTTGTGCGCGTGCAAGCCCACACCCATAATTCAATGTGCCCCATCCCCCTGAATTCCCCCCGCTTTTGGCACGTGATGGTCCGGTGGGCCTAGTAGGCCGGTTTTTCGCCCTCCCCAGGCTCTGTTGTGGCTCCAATCACCGAGCCTGTGTTATCAGCAGGAGAGGACTCCGAGAGTGAAGGAGAGGAGTTGGCAAGGCCTCCCTCTCCAGGACCCTCCTCTCTGGCAATGCCTCCGGTATCCTCCGAAGGCCAAGAGATAGGCCCGGGGCCAAGCACTTCCACGCAGCTGCAAGTGGACAGTAATGATGATGATGATGAGTCTTGGCTGGATCCTCGACAGTGTCGCAGAGATAAGCACTCCTTCTCCTTCTCCTTCTCCTTCTCCTTCTCCTTCTCCTTCTCCTTCTCCTTCTCCTTCTCCTTCTCCTTCTCCTTCTCCTCCTTCTCCTTCTCCTCTTCCTCTTCCTCCTCCTCTTCTTCTTCTTCTTCGTCTTCTTCTTCTCCTTCTCCTCCTCCTCCTCTTCCTCCTCCTTTTTTTTTTTTAATTTGATTTATATGCCGCCCTTCTCCAGAGACTCAGGGCAGCTTACAATGCGTTAAGCAATAGCCATCATACTTTTGGATATTTTATACAAAGTCAGCTTATTGCCCCCACAAACTGGGTCCTCAATTTACCTACCTTAGAAAGGATGGAAGGCTGAGTCAACCTTGAGCCTTGGGAGATTCGAACTTACAGTAATTGCAGACAGCTGGTGTTAATCACAATGCTATCAGTCTGCTGAGCCACTCAGGCCCTTATCCTCCTCTTCCTTCCATATCCATCATCGGACGTTGGCAATCATGTTGCTGACCCTATTTTTATCAGCAGCCACACCAAAAAGTGCTGTTAACTTTTGTCCAAACCAGTCAGTCCCTTAGATTTTGAAGCCATGTGTTCTTCTGCCTGGATCTCGTTTGCCTTCAATCTTTCCTTGGAGAATTAAGTGAAGTATGCCATATTATTTTGGGTGTTGCATCACATGTCCAAAATATTCTAACTTTCACTTTTTTATGATTTTGATGATTTTGATGGCTTTCCCAGGTGGCTTATCACCTCCCCATTTCTGATTTTGTCAACCAAGCTTATACATAACAGCTTCCTGTAAATCCACATTTCAAATGCTTCTGAGTCTCTTCAAGTGGCTTTCTGTCAGAGACCAACTCTCCACTCCGTAGAGCAGGATAGAAAAGATGCAGCATATGACAAGCCTGATTTTCAATTTTAGGCTTATGTCCTGACTGCAGAAGAGCTTTTTCATTTCGAACTGTGAAATCTAGATGTTCAGAATATTGGCATTCTGCTCTTAAAGATGTAGACAAACTTAGGGCAAAGTGTTTAATTAATTTAATTAATCATATTTCTATGCCACCCAACTCCCAAGGGACTCTGGGTGTTCCCGACCTAGGCTTCCTGAGAAAGCGTAAATCACAATCTTAATTCCAAAAAACCTCTTTTATTGAGACGGCTGTGAATTATGGTCATTCACAGCCCATAATGATTCACAAACAGTCTGTGAAGATTACGACAGATGTCTGCTCGAGGTGAGCACAGTCTTTCAGAGCACCCACCTTTATCTCCCTTGAAACGCTGCCAGAGACCTAACTGTCAATTAGTTTTGCAAGGCCAAACAGAGCACAGAGTCAAACGGACTTCTCGGAGCTTGAATTGACTATATGAACTAATTGCTTCCTGCAAAGGCTCACGTCCGTTTGCTCCTCTTTAATATCTTATGGGAGGGGCCAACATCTCCAAGCCTTACTCCCGAGTCGCCCTTTTTTCCCCTTAATTGTTCTTGCCTTCTGGCAGCTCTGTGCATGCGCAGACTGGGAACAGGCTCACATTGTTCTTCTGCCTCACTGATGTCAGATTCCAGAGGCTCTGGAGTCAGCACATAACTACCAGATGGCCCTGGCCCCATCTCTGTCTCCGATGCAGAGCCCTCGTCCAAACCTTCCCCAGACTCCAGGACTGCCTCACCTTCCTCCCCAACCTCCTCACTGTCTGAATCTGCTGCCAGATCTGCTGGCCGCTGACGGGCCATAACACAAAGAAAAGTAATGATGATCATGGTATTAAAAACTGAGAACAATGAGGAGTGTTGGAAGGGTCTGGAAAGGTTGAGCTTGAGAACATTAAAGGGGATATAATCACACTCCTCCAATATCAGGGAAGCTGTCATCTGGAGGAAGGTCAAGACCTCCATTCATTCATTCATTCTAGGATTCAGGACAGAGGACAATGGACTGAAATTACAATACAGGCCAATTACTATTAAATGTTAGAAACATCGTCTGGATAGTAAGGTCTTTTAACAATGGAACCAATTACTCACAGAGGTGGAGAACTTTCCTTCATTGCGGGTGTTCAAACAAAGATTGCCAAGCATGGTTTGATCAGGATTAGGCATTTCGGATCACTGTCACTTGATGATTTTGTCAAACTAATATATAGCACTGTCTATCAGGGAAAGGCTAAAATGGATGGTCAGATTTCTGATATGAAGACATAAAGTCTCAGAACAGAGAATCAACAAGACACTATCTGACTTAAATTGAGTCAGATCCAAGGCGTTGGCTGTCACCTTTGAAGCCCTACATCAGGGGGTCCCTAACTCCTGGGCCATGGCCAACTACTGGCCCATAGCCTATTTGGAACTGGGCCACATGAGTGGTGGCCCAGCATGGCCACACATATGCACAGTTCAATTCATACAAGTCAAACTGCATGCATGTGCATGCTGGGCCATTGTTCATGCAAGTTGAGGTTCGTGTACATTGGGCCACACTTCTTCCATCTTCCTTCTGCTTCTGCTGCTTTTCCTCCTCCTCCGGCTTCCTACTTCTTTCCATTTCTCCTCCTCCTCCTCTTTTCTACTTCTTTCTGCATCTCCTCCTCCTCCTTCTCCTCCTCCACCCTCTCCTCCACCACCTCTCCTCCTCTTCCTCCTTCTTCTCTCTTTCACCACCTCTTCTCCTCCTCCTCTTCTTCTTCTCCTCCTCCTCTGCCTCCTCTTCCTCCTCCTGCTTCCTACTTCTTTCTGCTTCTCCTCCTCCTTTCTGCTTCTTTCTCCTCCTCTTCTTCTTCTCCTCCACCACCTCCTCTCCTCCTCCTCCTCTTCTTTTTGTTCTTCTCCTCCTCCTCCACCTCCTCTTCCTCCTCCTGCTTCCTACTTCTTCCCCCTTCCTCCTCCTCCTTTCTGCTTCTCCTCCTCCTTCTCCTCTTCCTCCTCCTGCTTCCTGCTTCTTTCCGCTTCTCCTCCTCCTTTCTGCTTCTTTCTCCTCCTCCTCCTCCTCTTCCTCCTCCTGCTTCCTACTTCTTTCTGCTTCTCCTCCTCCTTTCTGCTTCTTTCTCCTCCTCCTCCTCCTCCTCCTCCTCCACTTCTTCTCCTCCACCACTTCCTCTCCTCCTCCTCTTCTTTTTGTTCTCCTCCTCCTCCTCCTCTGCCTTCTCTTCCTCCTCTTCCTCCTCCTGCTTCCTGCTTCTTTCTGCTTCTCCTCCTCCTCTTCTCTCTTCCTCTCCCCTCTCTCCCATCTTAGCCACATGGCAGTGATCTAGCTGCATGGTCATCAAAGCAGAGATAATTGCGGGCAAGTTATACTGGAGAGTCTTGATAGAGATGAGATTAAAAAAAAATGATTCGATTACAGAGAAATAAAGGGGCTAACACATTTTTCAATAAATAGTAGAAGCACCCCCATTCTGAGAAGGCTAACATTTCCTGCAGGCAAAAAAAAAAAATTACTTTCAATATGAGAAATATTAAAAGTTCTCGGCTGCAGGTAAGTTTAATTACCTGCTTATCTAAGTAAAACTCTACCAATGGGTAGCCACTTCTTTTAGAATTCCATTTATCTCCAGTATCAAATTAACTTTGGTGAAAGCCAATTAAATACCGTAAATTATTCCCCTTCAATTAAACATTAGGCCCAAACAGAGGCAGCGAAAGGCTGCAACACACCAATTTGTCATCTGTATACTTATGAGAAATCAAGAAGAAAAGTTTAATCTTTCTCTCTCCCCCCCGCCCTACTTTTTATATCTAAAAAATGAGAAATTATGTGGAAGGAACCGCTATAAAAAGAGAAACTGGCCTGACATAATTTGAACTTAATTTGTCAACACAGTAATGCATCTTGCGATATTACTCCATTGACAAATCCATTACAGTTATAATGAAACTTTATACAATTTTACTCTTATTTAATTAGTTGCATCAATATGTTTCTTCTCTCCCACCCCCTCCCTTCATTGCATCTGCATCATTAATGTTTCAAAGTGTAAATTATTGAGCAAGGTTAATTATTAGCGATGGTAACGCATGAAGTTTAGAGGCCCCAAAGAGAAATGCACAGGATCACAAAATTGTAATGAATTCATTGTGCAGTTTGTGGGTTGTTTTTTTTTTTTTTTTTTGCTGGTGAATCATCGCTCTCTTAAAGAATAAAAAATGATAACGGTAATAATCTATTGGATAGCTACAAAATGATCCCCATTCCAGATGCGTCTCTGATCATTAATGGAGAGTCTGCATATTTCTAATCTGTCTACTCATCTCTCTATTCGGCGATCTGCCCATTTATCAAGCTATATCGTCTTAATATTCCATTCTTTCCATGCAAAGAAAGTATCTTATTGTGCTATAAAGAATTTTGGTCATCACAATGTTAAAAAAAAAAAGATGTTGAGACTCTAGAAAGAGTGCAGAGAAGAGCAACAAAGATGATTAGGGGATTGGAGGCTGAAACATATAAAAAATGGTTGCAGGAATTGGGTATGTCTAGTCTACAGAACTAGAGGACGTGGTGGCTCAGTGGCTAAGATGCTGAGCTTGTCGATCGAAAGGTTGGCAGTTCAGTGGTTCGAATCCCTAGTGCTGGGTAATGGGGTGAGCTCCTGTTACTTGTCCTAGCTTCTGCCAACCTAGCAGTTCGAAAGCAGGTAAAAAATGCAAGTAGAAAAAATAGGGACCACCTTTGGTGGGAAGGGAACAGTGTTCCGTGCGCCTTTGGCGTTGAGTCATTCCAGCCACATGACCATGGAGACGTCTTCGGACAGCGCTGGCTCTTCGGTTTTGAAACGGAGATGAGTACTACCTCCTAGAGTCGAGAACGACCAGCACATATGTGCAAGGGGAACCTTTACCTTTTTAGTCTAGAGCAGTGGTTCTCAACCTGTGGGTCGCGACCCCTTTGGGGGTCGAATGACCCTTTCACAGGGGTCGCCTAAGACCATCGGAAAACACATATTTTCAATGGTTTTAGGAATAATTTTATGGTTGGGGGTCACCACAACATGAGGAACTGTATTAAAGGGTTGTGGCATTAGGAAGGTTGACACTGGTCTAGAGGAAAGAAGGACTAAGGGGGACATGATAGCAGTATTCCAATATCTAAGGGGCTGCCACATAGAAGATGGGGGGGGGCAACCTGTTCTCCAAAGCCCCTGAGGGCAGGACAAGAAGCAACTGATGGAAAGTAATTAAGGAGAGAAGCAACCTAGAATGAAGGAGAAATTTCCTGACCGTTACAACAATTAATCAGTGGAACAACTTGCCTCTAGAAGTTGTGAATGCTCCAACATTGCAAGTTTTTAAGCAGAGACTGGACAACCATTTGTCTGAAGTGGTGCAGGGTTTCTTGCCTAAGCAGGGGGTTGGACTAGAAGACCTCCAAGATCCCTTCTAACTCTGATATGCTGTTATTCTGTTTCTGTGAACAGTGAGCTATCTTATCGGTGTTAAGCAACATGTCATTGTTACACAGATGGGGCACAAGAAGAATTATGAAGGATATATTGACATGAGGATGATGATGATGATGATGATGATGATGATGATGATGATGATGATGATGATGATGTTATCCATACTGTCATGTCCAGTTCTTGGCAATTCCATGGGACAGATCTCGCCACGTCTTTCGATCTTGCTCTGCTTCTTTGAGTTGTTCTATGTTCTGGCTGGTGTCAGCTTTAACAGTATCCACTCACCGTGTTCTTTGGCAGCCTGGTTTCCTTTTACTACTCATTTTTCCAAACACAATTGCTTTCTCCAGTGAATTCCCCTGCTTGAGATGGCCAAAATAAGTGAGACGCAGTTTTGCGAATTTTATCTTGATGGTTCTAGGTTCTACCATATTGCAAGACCTAAAATGGACAGCTAACATCAAAAACGTCATCAAAAAAGCACAACAAAGAATGTTCTTTTTGCGCCAACTCAGGAAGCTCAAACTGCCCAAGGAGCTGCTGATCCAATTCAACAGAGGAATTATGGAGTCTGTCATCTGCACCTCCATAACTGTCTGGTTTGGTTCTGTAACCCAACAAGACAGACACGGACTTCAGAGGATCATTAGAACTGCAGAAAAAACCATGGCTACCAACCTGCCTTCCATGGAGGACCTGCATACTGCACGAGTCAAAAAGAGGGCTGTGAAAATATCTACAGACCCTTCGCATCCCGGACATAAACTGTTTCAACTCCTACCCTCAAAACGACGCTATAGAGCACTGTACCCCAGAACAACTAGACACAAGGACAGTTTTTTCCCGAATGTCATCACTCTGCTAAACAAATAATTCCCTCAACACTGTCAAACTATTCACTAAGTCTGCATTACTATTAATCTTCTCATCGTTCCCATCACCCATCTCCTCCCATTTACGACTGTATGACTGTAACCTTGTTGCTGGTATCCTTAAGATTTATATTGACTGTTTCCTTATGACTATCATTAAGTGTTGTACCTTATGATTCTTGACGAATGTATCTTTTCTTTTAGGTACACCAAGAGTGTATGCACCAAGACAAATTCCTTGTGTGTCCAATCACAGTTGGCCAATAAAAAATTCTATTCTATTCTAAATTAGGAGATTCTCAGCCACTATGAGAAATTGTCCCAAAGGAGGACCTTGGGGAGCTACGAGTCAGATAGACAATTCTGGCTACAGGGATCAAAAGTGTAATGTAGTGAATAGGAGGATCGTCTGTTAAATTTTTGTTGAGAAAGGAAAAGGAAATTTGCAACTTCAACATTTCTATTGCTTTGTTTGGCTATGGGATTCTTGCTGCTTTCTGATCTTCTTTGTTTTTTTTCTTGCAAAGGTTTCCTTATCAGAGTAGTAACAATACCAGGGCATCTTCAGATGTTGTTTAGATACCTCTGCCAGGGATTCCATGGTGGGAATCAATCTATCTATCTATCTATCTATCTATCTATCTATCTATCTATCTATCTATCTATCTATCTATCTATCTATCTATCTTCTATCTATCTATCATCTATCTATTTCTGTCTGTCTGTCTGTCTCTCTCTATCTATCTATCTATCTATCTATCTATCTATCTATCTATCTATCTATCTATCTATCTATCTGTCTGTCTGTCTATCTACCTACGTACCTACCTACCTACGTACATACCTACCTACGTACCTACCTACCTATCTATCTTCTATCTATCATCTCTATCTATCTATCTATCTATCTATCTATCTATCTATCTATCTATCTATCTATCTATCTATCTATCTATCTCTATCTATCTATCTATCTATCTATCTATCTATCATCTATTTATCATCTCTCTCTCTATCTATCTATCTCTGTCTATCATCTATCTATCTATCTATCTATCTATCTGTCTGTCTGTCTGTCTGTCTGTCTGTCTGTCTATCTATCTGTCTATCTGTCTATCTATCATCTATTTATCATCTCTCCGTCTCTCTCTCTCTCTCTCTCTCTCTGTCTATCATCTATCTATCTATCTATCTATCTATCTGTCTGTCTGTCTGTCTGTCTATCATCTATTTATCATCTCTCCATCTCTTTCTCTCTCTCTCTCTCTCTCTCTCATCTATTTATCATCTCTCTCTCTCTCTGTGTCTATCATCTATCTGTCTGTCTGTCTGTCTGTCTGTCTATCATCTGTTTATCATCTCTCCGTCTCTCTCTCTCTGTGTGTGTCTGTCTCTGTCTCTCTCTCTCTGTCTCTCTCTGTCTCTCTCTCTCTATCTATCTATCTACCCCACTCTGTCTGTCTGTTTCTCTTAACACTAGACCAACAATCAAGCAGTAAACAATACCCCCCATCATGGAACCACTAAGAACACTCCCACCAACACTGAGAGAGCAAGCTACTGTATATAAACAGAGAGCAAACCCCACTCCCTTCTAGCACTGATGATGCTACCTAATTGGGTCATGAAACGTCTGCAAGAAAACAAACCAAGCTCAGAAAGCATCAAAGTCCCCACAGTTATTTTGTTATTTCAGCTTCCTTAGCCAGCCCCGGCCAACTCTCACCCCGTAACTTGCTGAATTCTGCTTTTCCAAGCCAAAGTCTTTCGCCCCACAAGTCGCTTGTTCCACTCCGTTCCTTTACCTTCCCCTTAATCCTTTGATATTTTTGGAAAACCCGACAAGCGATTGGGCCCGGGTGAAGTCCGACTCTTCAATTTCTATTAGAATGTCAAAGGAGAGGGGGGCGGGAAATGACAATCGCCAAAAAGGTTAGGGCAAAACCTATTAGAAAAGTTGAGGCAAATCCGATGATCTCATTGCAGGGAGGAAGGAGAGTTTGTCTTCCTTTTGGGATTAGGTCTAATTAAGGTGAACAAGCAGCTGGGCCTGTTTGGAATAACAATTGTGCTAGCATGTCACTTTTTTCTGCTTAGTTGAAATTTATATAGTTTGGGATTGGTGGATGTAAGAAAATTAGACCTCATTTAGAATCCGTTGAAAGGACACGCTGCCTCCATTATTAGCTTTGCATCTGAATTTTCTCCGGGCTGTCCTTTCACTGCTATAGGTAATGGATTTTTTTTTTCCTTCCCCCAGATGTAATTGGATGAGTTTAATTTTTTCTTTCATTACCTGTCTCCAAGCCCTCTGCCCCCTTTCCCTTTGTGTTTTATTAGGACTGTAACCCCTATTTAAATAAAGGCTTTGACGATGCCTTATATATGTTCCATCAGCACTTTCTGATTGAATACGGGTGGGGTGGTGATGGTGGGACTGCAGGATCATTCCACTTATTTTTTTTTTTTGGAAATTCACTAATTACATTTTAGCTCTGGTTGTGGGCCAGTTGGAAATGGTGGTTTGGATGCTTTTTGTTTTGTTTTGTTTATTTTATTTTATTTTTTAAATTTTTTATACCGCCCCCCTCTCCCGAAGGACTCAGGGCGGTGAACAGCCAAAATTAAAAAACATACAATATAAACATTAAAATACTATAAAAACAAAATTAAATTTATATTGGCTTCCCCCAATTTAAAACCCTTTACCCATAAAATTCAGCAATTAAAAGATTTTTAACCCAGCCCGGCTTGCTGAAATGAAAAAGTCTTCAGAGCCCAGCAAAAGGTACGGAGGTCCGGGATCAGTCGTATCCCTGGGGGTAGCTCATTCCAGAGGGTGGGTGCCCCCACAGAGAAGGCTCTTCCCCAGGGGGTCACCAGCCGACATTGCCTGACCGACGGCACCCTGAGGAGGCCCTCTCTGTGGGAGCGTATTGGCTGGTGGGAGGTTATCGGTGGCAGAAGGTGGTCTCGTAAATAACCAGGCCCTAAGCCATGGAGTGCTTTGAAGATGAGAACCAATACCTTGAAGCGCACCCGGAAGACCACTGGAAGCCAATGCAGTTTGCGCAGGAGAGGTGTCACATGGGAGCGCCATGTTGCCCCCATAAGTACCCACGCGGCTGCATTCTGCACCAGTTGGAGCCTCCGAGTGCTCCTCAAGGGGAGCCCCATGTAGAAAGCGTTGCAGTAGTCCAGGCGGGAAGTGACGAGGGCATGAGTGACTGTGCATAAGGAGTCCCGATCCAGAAAGGGACGCAACTGGCGTATCAGGCGAACCTGATAGAAAGCCCCCCTGGCCACGGCCGTCATACGCTCTTCTAAAGACAGCCTTGCATCCAGGAGGACACCCAAGTTACACGCCCTCTCCATGGAGGCCAATGCCTCGCCCCCAATAGTCAGCGATGGCACCAGCTGACTATATCGGGACCCAGGTAGCTCTCGACTTATGAGCAAGTGAGCCCAAAAATTCTGTTGCTAAACCATACTCCTTACTAGCACGGATAAGATAATATTTTATTGTCATTCTTTTTTTACTGTGAGCACACTGGCCCACATTAAAAATGAAATTCTATTGCCTGCTCCGAAGAGAAAGTATATATATCTACCCAAACACATATGTAACATACATATGCTTATGTCAGGCATGGTATTCACTTACCTTCACTACCGGTTCGCAAATGTGAGTGTACATGTGCAAACACTTGCTTCGCTCGTGTGCACCACCTATGCACATGCGCAGGGCCTTCCATGCAAGTGGGTGGAGGCTCTTGCTGCCGCCACTACCGGTTTGCCCAAACCGGACAGAACCAGCTGAATGCCACCACTGGCTTATGTACGGTGGTGGGTTCAAATAATTTAACAACAGGTTCAGCCAGGGTCAGTTGGCTGTCGTGGGAGGTGTGGCCCAACCCCATCCTCTAGCTCTGCCACACATGCGGGATGAGCTTCCTGCAATGGCCAACCTGACTCTGGGTGAAACAGTTGTTAAATTACACCCACACACCCACACACACACTATCCAAGTGGGCGCTGCGCTGCAATGGAGAAATGGGCAATGGAGTGGCCGGCACGAGGGAAGGAGGAGGAGCAGGGAGAAGAAAGAGGGAAAGTGGTCGTCTCCTTCCTTTGTGCCAGCCGCTCTGCTGCCCTGGGAGATTTTTGAATCTCAGTACCTCAATCCATTTACCTATCTATTCATCATCCATCCATCCATCTCCTCCTCTTCTTCCTCCCTCTCTCTGTCTCTCTGTCTCTGTCAGGGTTTCAAGTAACATACCCATAGCAAACAAGACTCTGAGGCAGGTAGATTCTTCAAAGAATAAGTTATTGGGTTTGTCACATTGGCACAGGCTGCTGAAAATTGACTTTGTCTCTGTCTCTGTCTCTCTCTTTGTCTCTGTCTCTGTCTCTCTGTCTCTGTCTCTCTCCATGTCTCTCTCTGTGTCTCTGTCTCTCTCTGTGTCTCTTCTGTCTCTCTGTCTGTCTCTCTGTCTCTCTCTTTGTCTCGGTCTCGGTCTCGGTCTCTCTGTCTCTGTCTCTGTCTCTCTGTCTCTGTCTCTCTCCATGTCTCTCTCTGTGTCTCTGTCTCTCTCTGTGTCTCTGTCTCTCTCTGTGTCTCTTCTGTCTCTCTGTCTGTCTCTCTGTCTCTCTCTTTGTCTCGGTCTCGGTCTCGGTCTCTCTGTCTCTGTCTCTGTCTCTGTCTCTCTCTTTGTCTCTGTCTCTGTCTTTCTGTCTCTGTCTCTCTCTGTGTCTCTCTGTCTCTCTCTGTGTCTCTCTCTCTCTTTGTCTTGGTCTCAGTCTTTCTGTCTCTTTCTTTGTCTCTCTTTCTCTGTCTCTCAGTCTCTCTCTCTCTCTCTCTCTCTCTCTCTCTCTCTCTCTCTCTCTCTCTCTCTCTGTCTCTCTGTCTCCCTCCCTCCCTCTTATCTACCATATGAAACCTGATATCTGGAAAAGGCACAGCTACAACATTACAATGGCTTTTGATTCTACACTGTAGACAACATAAAGTTTCCACTGTTGTACCCAGAGAACTCCAGCACTGTTTTCCTTATCAGCCCAAAACCACACAAAATCACTCATTTTTCTCAGCCCAACCAATGAATGCAAATCATTCCGAGTCTTTTATGGAGATGGGACTGGGATTTTTTTGCGGGGTGGGGGAGTAGAATACCTCCTTTATTTTATCATTATCTTTCCAACTGTCTCCTTCTCTAGCTGTGAGGAACTTGCACGGAAACTGGTTGTTATTTGAAAACTGCTTGTCACATCAGAATTGCTCGAGATAAAAGTACCGAGGGCCTATAAATATGTATGGCAAAGAGAGAAGCTGTTTGTTTGCACAATGGTGAGGTAATAAAACCAATCCGTAAGCTTGTTGCAGTAGTGATCTCTCATAACCACCTACTGTTTAGTCATTTTGTAATAATGCGATGGATGGAAACAGAGCGGAGCTGAAACGCCAAATAGATCTGCCCAAATGACATCAGTTGGTAGCAAAAAAAAAAAGCGAGTGGAACTTGAGAGAGAAATCACCACGTTCCTATTCCACCAACTGATCTCCTCATTGTCACACGCCGCACTAATCTCCAATCACCATTCCATGGAAAAACAAAAAGAAAAAGTGTTCAGGAGAACACGATAGAGTCCCTCAGGGGTGGGCTTCAAAAATGTTAGCAAGGGGTTCTCTGCCTGGTTTCTGGGTGGGTGTGGCCTTGGTGGGCGTGACCTAGTAGACCTCTTGCACCATGGTGGGGGGAGTGCAATTTTCCTCGAGCCTCCGAGAGGGCGAAAACAGCCTCCCCAGGTTCCAGAGGCTCTCTGGAGGCCGGAAACGGGACTGTTTCTGGCCTTCTCGAACTTCCGGTAGGCCCGTTTTTTGCCCTCCACGAGCCTCCATGCACACCCTGCTGTCAGCATTCTGATGCTGCCATAAAAAGACGAGGCTTGACTTTTCACCTACTTATTTCTCTGTAGATAATATCCCCTAGGAGATGGGATGGGAGGGGGGAACATTCCTGTGGGCTGAGGTCAGAAGCTGGGGAGACTGACTTGGAAGATGGCCAATGAGAAGATGAGAATTGGGGAACAGAAAGGGAAGGGTTTGGGGGTCAGAGGGTTAGTATCGGCTACGACGAAGTCGGGGCCAGATCTGTCGTACTCAATAAATGGAATATTTCAGCAAAGATTAATTGTTTGGGAGTGCAATTTATTTGAGATGACATCGAAACCTGACACCTGCACTTACCTGCATCCAAAATGGGTCACATGGGGACTCCTGGGAGGGGAGGGGCGGGCAGAGCCAGCCAGGAGTGGGATTTGGGGGTTCTCCAAACTGCACAGAATCTTAGCTAGAGGTCCTCCTGAACCCCTGCAAACCCCCAGCAGCCCACGCCTGGAGTCCCCCCTCTTTCTCTCCCTGCCACCCCCCAAAAGATGACCGATTCATGCAGAGTATGGCTACAATGCAGCAATGATGAACTTGAGCCAAATATGGAAAAGCAAGGACATCAGCCTGGCAACCAAGTGTAAGTTGCCTACAGGAGTCACCTACAACATACAATGTAAGAATTGCAACAACCACTATGTAGGACAAACAGGCAGAAGATTGGCAGAAGGCATCCAAGAACACCAACCGGCAGTCAGAAGACATGATGAAAATTCTTTAATTTCCCAATATATAGACAGATGTAACCCAGAGGTGGGTTTCTGCAGGTTCTGACCAGCTCTGGAGAAGCGGTAGCAGAAATTTTGAGTAGTTCGGAGAACTGGTAGTAAAAATTCTGACTGGCCCCATCCCCATCTATTCTTTGCCTCCCGAGTCCCAGCTGATCAGGAGGAAATGGGGATTTTGCAGTATCCTTCCCCTGCTACACCCACCAAGCCAAGGTCACCAAGCCATGCCATGGCCACCAAGACACGGCCACAGAACCGGTAGTAACATTTTTTGAAACCCACCACTGATGTAACCATAGTTTCAATTGGAAAAATGTGACCATCCTAGACCAAGCCAAGTCCAAAAATGCCAGGGAATTTCTAGAAGCATGGCATGCTGACCAATCAGCCATCAGTAGACACAAAGACAGATGAACAGAGTTGGAAGGGACCTTGTACTGTAGGTCATCTAAACTGACCCTCCCCGCCACCACTCAAGCAGGAGACCCTACACCATTTCTGACAAATGGCAGTCCAATCATCCATAGACTATGCAAAAGAGACAATCAACAATCAAGAGAGAACAAAAAGACTTCAGCATCTGTCTACCAGGAATCAACACTGTCACGAGTGTTTCCAGGATTGCTGTGGCTACTTGCTTAGTCACAAACAGTATGGTTTCAATCAAGCCATCTCCTATTTGCAATTACCTGCAAGCCTTCCCCACCCTAGTTAATTGCAGGTTAACTCCCCATATAAGCAAGGACCTTTTCGCTTGCTACTCGGGCCTAAACGCTGTTTAGGCCTAGATGCAGAGCTCCTGCTGGAAGCTGGATGCAGAGCTCAGTGCAACGTTACAGAAGGGAGGAGAACACAGATAAGGACTCCAGACACTGTTGCAGAGATACTCCTACGGATGCTTGCCTTTTGCTGTTTTGAAGCACGCAAGCCATCATCAGAACTGCTGCTGCTGGACATTCTTCCTCCCACAAGCTTCAAGCTACGTTTGCTGATTGAAATTGTTTTTTCTTCAGGTGACTTTTTAGCTGTGAAGTTTATGCTGCTGCCCTTCTACTACCTCGATGATGTATCGACACCGAAGCTGCTTATTGTCATGTTAGCTTTTTTCTCTTGTGAACTGTTTCGGTATTGTGGAGAAGAATCTAGGGAGATAGCCTGGCTTCACATAACCAAGATAAGACTTTGTTACTAATGTGCTTTTTTAAAGACATAGTGCTTTTTAAATGTTTTAAAGTAAATTATATTTTTACACAAAATGCCTCTGTCAGATTTATTTCAGTCCTAGTGTGTTTGCTCATGAGCTGGTTCACGGTCCGGGGTACCCCTCAACCCCACTTCATAACAAACACTCACATCAGCATAGATTAACTCCAAGGTTAACTTCAAACCAACAATCAAGTAAACAATATGTCAGCTTTGGAAGCCATATTAGTCCGGAAGCTTCCATGCTGCCACCTTCTCATGGGTGGGAAAGTAGGAGGGGGGAGGTTAGTAGAAGGGTTGTCTGTAGACATAATAGCATTCTTCCTGTCGGTCAAGGTCAGGGCGATCCGGCATCTGAAGAAGGAGTGGTCGGAGTACTGAGTTGAGACAGGACGGATGGTGATTGGGGCATGTGATCGACTGAAGAGTGAGGGGATGGTTTTGGGGGTTTTGATTTACTGAGGGAAAACCTGGACCTTTCAGATTCGGGTTTTCTCAGATGTGCCAGTTTATCTATTGTACTAAAGAGAACTTTGGAAAATGCTTGCTTCAGAGTCTTTACTTGGAGTTGGAGTTTTGTGGAACGCTGACACAATACCTCAATCAAGATGTCTATGGCTATTCTCAGTCATCCAAGTCATGGTTGTCCCAAAGGTGCTTTTTTCTCAAGAGGCAACCAGACTTTCTTCTTCTTGTTGTTTTTTAAAGATGTTTTGCTTCTCATCCTTTTGCTTCTCATGTTTTGCTTCTGCAGATCTTACTGGATGGTGGTGCACATCCATTTGCACCACTCAGGTGACCATGATGACACAGATAAACCTCCAATGACTCTCTTAAAGGATACAAATGACCAGCTGTCTGCAAGGAGTATACATCCTTCTATTCCGCACCATCCAGTCAGAGCTGAAGAAGCTTCTTGGATGAGAAGAGAAAGGTCTTCAAAGAAAAACAAGAAAGTTCAGTTGCAACTTGAAAAAAAAAAGCACCTTTGGGATCCCAATCAAGAAACTGCCAAAGAGCCATCAGTAAACAGCTCAACCAAAGAATTTCTAAGACTCACACGGACAAGCAAGACACCAGAATATAAACTGACCGCAAACAACACTCCTTACTAGCACTGATGAAGTTACATAGTTAGCGAAATGAAATGTCTGCAAGAAAACAACCAAGCTCAGAGAGCACCCAGGACCCCACAGTCAAAAGACATTTCTCCAGAGATCCGATGTTCCATTCTACAAAGTCCCCAAAGAAAATACCAGGAAGGAACTTTTCTTACTGAGTTTTTTTAAAAAAAACAACAACAACAATGCAATGCTCTTGTCACTACGAAGAAGCAATCCTATCTGGAAGAAATTTCTCCTGCTCTATTTCACTTCTTTGTCATGGCTCCACCTAATTTTAAGAGTGTGTATGCAGTGGTGGGATTCAGCCGGTTTGGGCCAGTTTGAGAGAATCGGTTGTTAAATTGCTAGCTGTCCCCTCTCTTCCCCGCCCCTTCCAGGAGTCCCCACATGCTCCATTTTTGCTCCCAGGAGGCTGCAGGGAGGCCTACTAGGCCCAAAACATGGTGCGGGAGGCAGTGCCCCTCTCCTGCAGCCTGTTTTTGCTCTCAGGGGGGTGCAGGAGGCTGAGTGCTGCCTGTCACACCCCCTGGCCACACCCACCATGGCCAGGGTTAATCAAATTATGCAGTTCTTTGAATGCCTCAGAATGCCTGGGTTAAGAAATCGTCATCAACTGTCATGCAAATAGGAGAACTGTCTTAGCAAGTTTGCGGCAACACAATATTGCGTGCAGGCGCTAAAAGACGAACAGAAACAACACAATCTTTGCAAGATAAAACTCAGTGAATTTTTTTTACAAAAAATACATAAATACATGAACCTTCTGCCATCATCGTTTCCTTACAGTTGCTAATTTAGAAGTGTTAACTAAAGCTACAGCTGAGGGGGAAAAATGCTGAGAAGTCATTATTTTTTTTCCCTCTGAATCTGAAGAAAAGCTGCTTGAGATAGAAAAAGACTACAGGATTCCTTATTTTGCCGAAGCAGAAGAAAAAGTGGTTTTTCTATTCCATTTCCCCACCCTGTATTATGTCTTTGCTTGCTTGTTCCTGTTTTCTGTAGAGCGGCCTAAAATATGCATGACTTACCAAGATAAATGCCAGTCAATAGCTGCGCACTGTGGTCTAAGATAAATATTTCTTCTATCAAATATTTCATTTTTATAATACTATAAAAGCAAGAGGGGAAAAAACTATGTCCTAACTGGCATTCAGAGACCTGAAAGAACGTAATATTCTCATAGAAGTCAATATTTCAGGGTTGAACTGTGGAGTCCATGGTGCTCTCTGGACTTGGTGGTTTTCTCACAGACACTTTGTTACCCAAGGAGGTAGTTGGAGGAGGAGGAGGAGAAGGAGGAGGAAAAACTGGGAGAAGAAGACAAAGAGGAAGAGAGAAGAAGAAGAGGAAAGAAGGAAGGAAGGAAGGAAGGAAGGAAGGAAGGAAGGAAGGAAGGAAGGAGGGAGGGAGGGAGGGAGGGAGGGAGGGAGGAGGAGGAGGAGGAGGAGGAGAAGAAGAAGAAGAAGAAGAAGAAGAAGAAGAAGAAGAAGAAGAAGAAGAAGAAGAAGAAGAAGAAGAAGAAGAAGAGGAGGAGGAGGAGGAGGAGGAGGAGGAGGAGGAGGAGGAGGAGGAGGAGGAGGAGGAGGAGGAGGCCCAGTGCACATGCACCTCAAGTTGGAGGAGGAAGAGGAGGAGGAGGAGGAAAAACTGGGAGAAGAAGACAAAGAGGAAGAGAGAAGAAGAGGAGAAGGAGGAGGAAGAAGGAGGAGGAGGAGAAAGAAGGAACAAGAAGGAAGGAAGGAAGGAAGGAAGGAAGGAAGGAAGGAAGAAGAAGAAGAAGAAGAAGAAGAAGAAGAAGAAGAAGAAGAAGAAGAAGAAGAAGAAGAAGAAGAAGAAGAAGAAGAAGAGAAGGAGGAGGAGGAGGAGGAGGAGGAGGAGGAGGAGGAGGAGGAGGAGGAGGAGGAGGAAGAGGAGGAGGAGGAGGAGGAGGAGGCCCAGTGCACATGCACCTCAAGTTGGCATGGAGGAGGAAGAAGAGGAGGAGGAGGAAGAGGAGGAGGAGGAGGAACAACTGGGAGAAGAAGACAAAGAGGAAGAGAGAAGAAGAAGAGAGGAGGAGGAGGAAAAACTGGGAGAAGAAGACAAAAAGGAGGAGGAGGAGGAAGAAGAACTTGGAGAAGAACAGGAAGACAAACAGGAAGAAGAGAAGAAGAGGAAGAGGGGGAAGGAGGAGGACTGTGGGGCCCTTGAGTCTCTCTGAGCTTGGTGGTTTTCATGCTCATTTCATTACCAAAGTAGGTAACAAAGTAGGTAACATCATCAAGGCTACGTGATGTTGCGCTGATTATGGTCCCTAGTTTGCTAATGAAATCAAGGACCCCACAGAACGTAATATGCAGAGGTGGACTTCACATTCTGTCACTACCAGTTTGTCCAGCACTGGAAATGTGAGTGCACGTGATCCACACATGCGTGTGGCATTAACACCACAGGATTGCGCCTGGGCGGGTGAGCGAGCAGGCAGGCTCACCCACAGGTCGCTCCTACCAGTTCGCCTGAACCGGACTGAACCAGCTGAATATCGCCTCTGATAATATGTGATTTTCTGATATTGCGAAAGCAGTTTATGGTGCATCTTTCGCAAGTTCCTCTCCATAGACCAAAAACCCCAAAGGCCAAATGAAGGTGTTTTGGAGTCAAAAGTTCTACACCTTCCAATTCTGGATTTATGGAGCCTGTATGATCCTCTAAATTGCATACCACTAGATTTAAAGAAATAATGATTTTGGACAACATGAGCATCTAGTTAAATATTCACACTTTTAGTACTCATTGCTGATAATCATAGAGCAACTAACCAAAACACTTCCTTGGCAGCAATGCTTAGATAAGCAAAAATTAAAACTTAACACTAACCAACTACTTAGCCATCAATAATCACGGAAATACTAACTCAGGCAAACAATGCAACAGTAAAGGTAAAGGTTCCCCTCGCACATATGTGCTAGTCGTTCCCAGCTCTAGGGGGCAGTGCTCATCTCCGTTTCAAAGCTGAAGAGCCAGCGCTGTCTGAAGACGTCTCCGTGGTCATGTGGCCGGCATGACTCAATGCCAAAAGCGCATGGAACGCTGTTACCTTCCCACCAAAGTTGGTCCCTATTTTTCTACTTGCAGTTTTTACGTGCTTTCGAACTGCTAGGTTGGCAGAAGATGGGACAAGTAACGGGAGCTCACCCCGTTACGCAGCACTAGGGATTCGAACCGTAAATAGTAAACAAGTCTTAATCAAGGAACTACCAAGACCACTGTCACCATAAATCACATACTATTAAAAGTTTACAATCTTGTGGATTGCTAGCTGTCCAGGGCCACATTTTGCCCATGGGCCACAGGGTGGATATGTCTACCCATGCCATGTAGAGCTCTCAAGGACCTGATCTGCTTAACATTGAACCTTGTCAACCTGTTTGGACTGATGAGTTGTTCCGACATCATTTCTCTAGATCTGGGACAATCAAACAGAAGGTGAATGTTCGCCTTAGATGACCCCTTAATGCAGGATTAAATATAACCCATCATTTAGCTATTCCTAAACTTCCTTAACCTGTTAAATTTGCTTCTTTTGTTCCTTTGGCAATATGCAATGTTGCCTGGAGCACATTATGTGTTGGTGGGACCTCAAGATAAATAAAGCCTAAACTGTCAAAATAGGATCAAAAGGCCATGTGACCATGTCTCTTGCCAGGGAGGTTAATGTTACAATTGAGAAAGTTCATAGAAGAGATATTAATGTATTTTTCCCCCTCTGTGTAGTCTCTCATATCTCATTAGCAATATCGTATCCTGTTAACACATTAGCACCATCCCTTTGTTATATTATATTAGCATTCTTATCATATCAGGACATATTGTTCCCTAATACAATTTTGCGGTCCTATCGTATTAGTAACTTTCATATCAAATTAGGACCAGCAGAGATTAGGAGGCATTCTGATTCAATTAACAAGGTGGCACATTCTTCTCTCTCTCTCTCCCTCCCTCCCTCCCTCCCTCCCTCCCTCCCTCCCTCTCTCTCTCTCTCTCTCTCTCTCTCTCTCTCCCTCCCTCCCTCCCTCTCTCTCTCTCTCTCTCTCTCTCTCTCTTTCCTTAGTCGATCCTAAATGGCAGGACACCACTGGTGCATTCTGTGTTTGATGCATGCCAATCCATCTAAAATCAAAGGTGTATAAAAGAATGGTTATGGAGATTCTCAATCATTCAGGTCATGGCTCGTCCCAATGGTGTTGTTGTTGTTGTTTCAAAAGGCAACTGGATTTTATTTTTCTTTGAAGACGTTTCACTTCACATCCAAGAAGCTTCTTCAGTTCTGACTGAATGGTGGTGGATGGAAGTATTAATATTCCTGCAGTCATCTGGTCATTTGTACTCCCTCTGAGAATCATTGAGGCCACTTTGAGATTTATCATTCAGGTAACCCTGAGGTCACAGCTCCAAGTCACCTCAAGGAGGAGGAGGAGAAGGAGAAGAAGAAGAAGAAGGAGAAGAAGAAGAAGAAGAAGAAGAAGAAGAAGAAGAAGAAGAAGAAGAAGAAGAAGAAGAAGAAGAAGAAGAAGAAGAAGAAGAAGAAGAAGAAGAAGAAGAAGAAGAAGAAGAAGAAGAAGAAGAAGAAGAAGAAGAAGAAGAAGAAAAGATCGTAAATGGCAGCTTTAATTTACTGTATGTTGAGGCAGGACTAGAACTCACCATCTCCTGGTAATTGGCCCAAGGTCACCCAACCAGCTTTCGTGCCCAAGGCAGAACTTGTCAGGTGCAAGAAATCAGCAACCCGAGTTATCCCAATGAGTACAAGTTTATTCCATGCTATCTTTAAAGAAGGATCTGAACTACTAACAGTCAAAGCAAATTGGCAGGAGTTAAGAGTCAATGGAATTCACAGTGAGGTGGACTTTGATCTCTTGTGGGCATGAAGGGACTTGAGATGGTTGACCTCTCCTTGGGCTCAGCCTGGTCATCTCCTACAGGACTAGAACTCATTATCTCCTGGTGATTGACCCAAGGTCACACAGCCTCTTTTTCTCTCCCAAGGCAGGACTAGAACTCACAGTCCATCCTGCTACTTTAACCACTAGATCCAGCTGGCATTTTTTTTAGTTTAGCATAATAGCAATAGCACTTAGATTTATATACTGATTTACAATGCTTTACAGCCCTCTCTAAGTGATTTACAGAGTCAGCCTATTGCCCCCAACAATCTGGGTCCTCATTTTATCCACCTCAGAAGGATGGAAGGCTGAGTCAACCTTGAGCCTGGTGAGATTTGAACTGCCAAATTGCAGGCAGTTGGCAGGCAGCAGAAGTAGCCTGCAGTACTGCACTCGAACCACTGCGCTACCGCGGCTCTTGTTGTCAGTCTTTCGAGGAAGACCAGGCTACAGAATCAAAGCCATGCCTACTCATACTATTCTCATATGCTATTAAGAGCCGAAGTGGCGCAGTGGTTAGGGTGCAGTACTGCAGCTACTTCAGCTGACTACTAGTTCAGCAGATCAGCGGATCAAGTCTCACCGGCTCAAGGTTGACTCAACCTTCCATCCTTCCGAGGTGGGTAAAATGAGGACCCAGATTGTTGGGGGCAAGATGCTATTTAGTATATTGTCTTTGGTGTAAGCCGCCCAGAGTCCTCGGAGAGTGGGCGGCATAGAAATATGAATAATTAAATAAATAAATAAATAAATAAATAAATAAATAAATAAATAAATAAATAAATAAATAAATATTATCACTGAATCCTATGAGTCTGAATGCACTTCTCTCTCTCTCTCTCCCTCCCCCCCTCTCTGTATTTTCTTGAGAATTAGGAATAGGGTTTTTTTTGAGATGCTTTCCTAAATTGCATTTTTGGTCCAGTCATCACCCATGTATCTACACTGATATTCTCTTAATCTCCAGTAGAAGACTCTCCAAAGAAGCTCCAGTGAGATTTTTCCATCTTTAGTTTATGTTCGTAAGGCAGTCGCTATCTTTCATAAGGTGGGGATCGTGGATTAATAGGACATCCCTTTAGAAATGCAGAATGTCTTTCTGCCCTTTTTATTTATTTATTTATTTACAAAAGTAAGTGGTTGGCAACGCACACGTTCCTTTTGCCTTCCCCCATGGAAGGACCACAATGGAAAGCGAAGTTATTACAATGAATAATGCCCTATAAATATTCCACTTGTTAGGCATGTAATCAGTTCTCTAGTCTCTCTGGACAGCTTCCTCATTTACACCCTCCCCTCGGTATATTTCTCTTGTATAATTTAAATGCACACATGCATTATAATCACTTCCTCACTCTCCTTGTTTTTCTTTTCTTTTCTTTTTTTTCCTGGCTGGCGAGCCGAACTTCAAAGGGTTGCTTGTTTAGCAAAGGAAGATTTAGGTTCATGTGGGATTGGAATTGCAACGTCAGGATTTCACTGGTTGCATTCAGTAAGTAGGACTTCTCCAGCGGACAGAGGTTAAGGCAGGGGGGGCACCACCAAAATGACATCGACTGGTCTCAGAGGCTAAATGTTAAACCTGAATTCAAAGCAGTACTGGATTGGCAGCCCCCCCGCCCCCCCCGGCGCACACGCAAGCTACAAAGTTTCCTAGGAGTTTGCAAATTTCTAGCAGTAATTCATCCTCACTTTCGCTGAAATTGCTCAGCCTATCACCAAATTGCTAAAGACGGGTAAGGGCCTGCAATATCGGTGGCCGAGTCAACCCCTCAAATGGACTCTGGAGTGCCAATGCACCTTCGAACAACTGAAAGGACTGTTCGCCAAAGAACCAACTCTCAACCACCCTGACCCAGACCAGCCTTTCGTGGTCCAAGCCAATGCCAGAGACGTGGCCATCGCAGTGGTCCTCCTCCAGAAAGACACGGAGGGTGTCTTACATCCCTGCGGGTACACCTCCAGGAAGCTAACGGAGACAGAGTGGAGGTGGGCAGTGTGAGAGAAGGAAGCTTATGCAATCCAAAGGGCCCTACTGATGTTGTGGCTCCGTTACCGGAGCCTGTGTCATCGGCAGGAGAGGACTCCGAGAGTGAAGGAGAGGAGTTGGCAAGGTCTCCCTCTCCAGGACTCTCCTCTTTGGCAATGCCTTTGGTGTCTGCCGGAGGGCAAGAGATAGGGCCGGGGCCAAGCATGTCCACGCAGCCACAGGTGGACAGTGATGAGGGTAATGAGTCTTGGCTGGATCCACACCAGGGTCACAGAGATAAGCATGCGCAACAGAAGAAAAGGCGTGCCCAAGATTAGGCTGAGTCACTGGACCACACCCCACAGGGTATAAAAGGGAGCGTGGTGGCCAGTCAAGCCTTGTGACAAACAAAGCTGAAAGCTTCCACGCCATTCTGCATTGCCGGACTTTTGCTATAGACTTTGCTGGATTATATACTTAATTTACTCTGTAATTATTGAACATTTTACTTTGATGTACCAGAAGCGGAGAGAAGTTATCTCTTCCCTTTGTAAGTAATAAACTCTTGGCAGGCAGCCACTAGATTGCTGCCAAGTTCTGTTATCATAAGGAAAAGGATTTTGTTGGCTGGTTTGGTTTTTAACTCTTGGACGTCTGTTGGTGTGTGTACATGTGGGACGGGGACAGAACAACTGACCTGGACGCATTTTCTCGAGGGTGGTCCTGTGCAGGGGTGAAATTCACTTATCTTCCCTACCAGTTCACAAATGTGAGTGTGCAGCCTGCACACTTGCTTTGTTCACAACGCAGTCATCCGTGCATGTGCAGAGGTTGAAAATCATCACAAAAAAGGGACGTCATGAAGTTTGTGCGGGTGGGCGGGGCTTCGCACAGTCGACCCTATCGTATCACGCAATCCAGTAGGAACCGGCTGAATTTCACCTTTGGTCCTGTGCCTTTCGAAGTATGGACTGATCACAAAAACCTAGAGGCACTAAAGACACCCTGGAAACTTTCCCCAAAACAGGTCAGGTGAGCGCAATATTTTAAGCAATTCAATTTTGAACTGAAGTACATCCCGGGGGGGGGGGGGAAGAACCTTCTAGCCGATGGCCTGTTGCGGAAGCCACAATACCACAGCAAGCGGGAAGAGGTCGTTCACAAAATGATACCCCAGTGGTGAAATCCAATTTTTTTTACTACCGTTTCTGTGGGTGTGGCTTGGTGGGCGTGGGAGGGAAAGGATACTGCAAAATCTCCATTCCCTCCCCACTCTGGGGCCAGCCAGAGGTTTGATGTTGTGGGGATGCAGCCGGGGAAATGGCAGGGCTCTGATGAGCTTAGTTCATAAGATTATTTACCATTAACATCCTACCTGTTAATGACTACTTTATTTCTCACCCAAAGAGCTTCTTGGATGTGAAGCAAGATGCTTTCAAGGAAAACAATGTTAGGTCCACATTCTGACCTAAGCTTAGTTCATAAGGTTATTTACCAAAACGTCCTACCTGTAAATGAGTACTTTAATTTCAATGGTAATAACACAAGGGCTATCAATAGATACAAACTAAATGTAATCCGCTCTAACCTTGATTGTAGGAAATATGACTTCAGCAATACAGTAGTAAATGTCTGGAACACTCTACCTGATCCTGTTGTTAGTTTCTCTAACCCCCATACCTTTTTCCTTAAACTGTCTACCGTGGACCTTTCATGTTTCTTAAGAGGTCCCTAAGGGGGCGTGTATAAGCGCACCAGCGTGCCTTCCGTCCCTGTCCTACTGTCCTCATTTATATGTCCTCATTTTATCTCCTCCAACTTATGACTGTATGACTGTAATCTTGTTGCTGGTATCCTTACGATTTATATTGACTGTTTCCTAGTATGATTTGATTGCTGATTTGTTCTCTATGACTATCATTAAGTGTTGTACCTTATGATTCTTGATGAATGTATCTTTTCTTTTATGTACACCGAGAACGTATGCACCAAAGACAAATTCCTTGTGTGTCCAATCACACTTGGCCAATGAAGATTTCTATTCTATTCTATTCTATTCTATTCTATTCTATTCTATTCTATTCTATTCTATTCTATTCTATTCTATTCTATTCTACTCTACTCTACTCTACTCTACTCTACTCTACTCTACTCTGTGTTTATGGCTATCTTTTGCCTATTTATATCTATTTATTTGTGCCATTTTTTTATGTGTCCATGTCTATGTCTATACCAGAGATGGGTTTCAGCAGGTTCTGATCAGTTCTGGAGAACTGGTAGCCATAAACACAGAATAGAATAGAATAGAATAGAATAGATTAGAATAGAATAGAATAGAATAGAATAGAATAGAATAGAATAGAATAGAATAGAATAGGAGTAGTTTGGAGAACCGGTAAATACCACCTCTGACTGACCCCACCACCATCTATTCTCTGCCTCCCGAGTTCCAGCTGATCAGGAGGAAATAATTTTCCTCCTTTTTTTGCAAAATGCAAAATTTTGTATTTTGCATTTAGGATTTTGCAGTTACAACTTCTCCTGGATTGGGGAGGGAATGCAGATTTTACAGTATCCTTTCCCTGCCCACGCCCACGCCCACCAAGCCACGCCCACAGAACCGGTAGTAAAAAAAATTGAAACCCAGCACTGGTCTATAGTGATACTTGTTTACTTCTAGTTGTTGACAAAATAATTAAATAAATAAAATAAAATAAAGTGGAAGAACACCAACTCTGACCTTCCGTAAATTTCGCTGAAGACGTTACCTAGCCAGGTAATCAAATGTTCAGAAAGCTCAAATAAGGAACCTCCACTCTCATCCTACACTCCAGCTACAGATATTTGCCACTATCACAAAGATAGTGTCCCAGGGATGAACGTTCATCCTCTTAGCTGTAACACCCTGTCCAAGTTTTTTATATATATATATTTTTATAGATAGATAGATAGATTTTCATCATCCCGTTTCTTTAATAATGTTTCTCCTGGACTTCGACTTTTCTCACACTTTCTGGGCTTCGGTTCCAGTTACGCCTCTGTCTTTTTTGATAGCCTATAGATCTGTTTATCCTAAGTCATAAATCTTTCCCAGATTTATGATCCACAACAGGTATTTTGAAATTCAGCCTTCTGGGGCCATCAAAGCCTTTGATGCATTTCTGGATAATATTATCTCCTGCTCTTAACAAAAATAATAATAATATGAGTCTTTTTCTCCCCCCCCCTCTGCAAAATTGAAATCCTTCACCTTAAAGCCATGGATCTTGGCTTTGACCTTGCAGACTTCAAATACAGATAAAAACACAGGTGTGGGGTTTTTTTTTCTTCCCTGTGGCCAGCTGTTCCATTAGTTTCTCCCACACGTTGTCATTTGGAAGAGCTTAGTGAGTGGTTTTCTGATATTTGCATTGTTGTGTTGAACTAGTCTTTGCTTCTTTATTTAAGGGAAGACTTAAAGCAGAACAGAAAGGAAAACACTGTTCTCTCTCTCTCTCTCTCTCTCTCTCTCTCTCTCTCTCTCTCTCTCTCTCTCTCTCTCTGTGTGTGTGTGTGTGTGTGCGCGCGCATGCACACGCATGTGTATGAGAACCAGAGTAAGGGTGACATAATAAGTAGGAATCAGGAAAGCCATCTTCTGGTGCTTTCTTAGGCTGTGATTTCAGCCACTCACTTTCCTTCTACACCAGTGTGATAGATTATAGTCCATATATAGTCCATAAAATTTAGTGACGAGCCCCTCATCCTGCAATAAACTGATTGAGTTTCTCTCTCTCTCTCCTGCCCTTCCTCCCCCCCCTCTCTCTCTATCATCTCACTATCTCTATTTTCTCTCTCTCGTTGTGTTCTATGTCTCTTTTATCTCTATTTCTGTCTGTCTGTCTGTCTGTCTGTCTGTCTGTCTGTCTTTCTATCTATCTATCTATCTATCTATCTATCTATCTATCTATCTATCTATCCATCCATCCATCCCTCCATCCATCATCTATCCATCATCTGTCTGTCTGTCTGTCTGTCTATCCAGCCAGCCAGCCATCATCTAACTATCCAGCATCTGTCTGTCCGTCCGTCTGTCTGTCTATCTAGCTATCTAGCTATCTAGCTATCTAGCAATCTAGCTATCTATCATTGTCTGATTCTATCTAGCTATCTATCATTGTCTGTCTCTATCTATCTATCTATCTATCTATCTATCATTGTCGGTCTCTAGCTATCTATCTATCATTGTCTGTCTCTATCTATCTATCTATCTATCTATCTATCTATCTATCTATCTATCTATCTATCTATCTATCTATCTATCTAGCTAGCTAGCTAGCTAGCTATTTAGCTTTCTATCATTGTCTGTCTCTATCTAGCTATCTAGCTATCTAGCTATCTATCATTGTCTGTCTCTATCTAGTTATCTAGCTACCTAGCTACCTAGCTACCTAGCTATCTAGCTATCTAGCTACCTAGCTATCTAGTTATCTAGCTATCTAGCTATCTATCATTGTCTGTCTCTGTCTATCTAGCTATCTAGCTATCTAGCTATCTATCATTGTCTGTCTCTGTCTATCTAGCTATCTAGCTATCTATCATTGTCTTTGTCTATCTAGCTATCTAGCTATCATTGTATCTATCTATCTATCTATCTATCTATCTATCTATCTATCTATCTATCTATCTATCTATCATCTACCTACCTACCTACCTACCTACTTACCTACAACCCATTATTATTACAGATTTTATAGTTACTCCTGTACACAAAACCAAGTAAAATAAGTTAAAATAAGTAGCATGAGACAGACTGGTTTCTTTCATGTATAAATGATATGTATAGATGAATTAAAGCTTTGGTTGGTATGAATTGGAAAACATGAATATTTCAGGAGGTGTTTCCATGCTCTTTCCAAACCCCACTACATGTTTTACTGCTGCGTATAATCAAGAGTTTTTAGACTCGGTTGGGTGAGATTGAGAGTTTTTGAAGAAAAAGAAAGTGGAGAATTTTAGATTTTTTTTATCCCACATTAATAATAATAATAATAATAATAATAATAATAATAATAATAATAATAATAATAATAATAATAATAATAATAATAATAATAATAATAATATAAATAACTCGAGGTGGTGAACATACCTAATACTCCTCCCTCCTCCTATTTCAGTTTGTTTGGCTATTGTGGGGAAAAGAATACAGTATTTCAGATGATTTAGCATGGCATATGATGGTTTGAAGTTATCCCTCTGATTTGAAGAAGAAGAAGAAAAAGAACTTGGAATTGAATTTGGATGAACTAGTCTCAATGCATTTCTTAGAAACTGCTTAAGGAGATTTCATTTCTAGATCTCATGGTGGCAGGGAGGGGCTAGGATCTCATGATCCCTGGAGTGGATCACATGGTGGCATGGGAGCAACTGATCTGCATGGTACTTTAAAATTTATAAATGTATTCCTGAATATTGGGGAAACCAGTCAGGTAGAATCATTGTGACTGGCAGATTCAGTGGTTAACAACAAATTATTGTCCAACCATAAATTTTGACAGTTCCTGTTAAGAGGCAACCTGCTACTTTGTAAGTCTGGAGATGTCATTAGAGATTGGAGATTAAAATGATTGACAGACTTGTCTTGCACAGATTTCAGTAATCCACTGTTAAAGCCCTTGGCCATTGCTCAATGAACTCCATAAATTTACATTATGTCTGGACTGTTCTTTTCCCGGCCAAATCTCACAATTCACAAATTGTGCTATCTTGAGCTGTCGTTTTAAGAGACTCAGAAGAAAATAATTTTGGGGAACTATTGAAGTCCACCTACATTCACCCACAGAAGAGACCTTGAGTTCAGGGTAAAGTGTCATGTGAAGTGTTAATACCAATTTACAATGCCTTGGTAAGGCCACACTTGGGATCCTGCATCCAGTTTTGGTCACCACGATGTAAAAAAGATGTTGAGACTCTAGAACAGAGGTCTTCAAACTTGGCAGCTTAACTTTGAAGAATTCTGCTCTAGAATGAGTACAGAGAAGAGCAACCAAGATGATGAGGGGACTGGAGGCTAAAACATACAAAGAACAGTTGTAGGAACTAGGCATGGCTAGTCTAGTGAAGAGAAGGACCAGGAGGAGACGTGATAGCAGTCTTCCAATATCTGAGGGGCTGCCCCAAAGAAGAGGGAGTCAAGCTATTCTTCAAAGCACCTGAGGGTAGGACAAGAAGCAATGGGTGGAAACTAATCAAGGAGAGAAGCAACTTAGAACTAAGGAGAAATTTCCTGACAGTTAGAAGAACAATTAATCAGTGGAACCACTTGCCTCCAGAAGTTGTGAATGCTCCAACACTGAAATTTTTTTAAGATGTTGGAAAACCAAGTGAAGTGGTGTAGGATTTTCTGCCTAAGCAAGGGGTTGGACTAGAAGATCTCCAAGGTCCCTTCCAACTCTGTTATTCTATTCTATTCTATTCTATTCTATTCTATTCTATTCTATTCTATTCTATTCTATTCTATTCTATTCTATTCTATTCTATTCTACTCTACTCTACTCTACTCTACTCTATTCTATCTTCTTAAAAACCTCCAGTGATACAGCCCCCACAATTTCTGGAGGCAAGCCATTCCACAGATCAATTGTTCTAACGGTCAGGACATTTCTCCTTAATTCTAGGTTGGTTCTCTCCTTGACTAGTTTTCATCCATTGCATTTTGTCCTAGCTTCAGGGGTTTTGGAGAATAGGTTGACCCCCACCTCTTCTTTGGGGCAGTCCCTTTGATATTAGAACACTGCTATCCTATCAACCCTAAGATAGGTTCACTGCCTTCAATAAAATCTAGAAATAGACCAATTTCTTGTCTGCTAAATGTGAGTACAGGCAAGACACAGCCAACTAGACCTACAAACCCCATTCCATTCCGGTGGAAGATAACTGCCTCCCACAAGAATTCTTAAATGTCCATTTACTTGCTATGATAATTTATGTCACTCCCTATTGTATTCAACACCTAATGCACAGCTGGTCTTTTAATGCAAATTTCTTTGCTCTTGCAGGCCCATTATCCTCTTTGAAAGGGCAATGTGCTCTCCCTACCTCCCCCGCTCTCTTTCTCTCCCCCCAATTATTTCTCTTTGCCATGTCTGCATTTTTAAATTCTTCCTTCCTTTTTTATCCTTTTTGCCCAAGCAAGTCAAACGAATAATCCAGGGGTGAAATCTAGCAGGTTCTGACAGGTTCTGGAGAACCGGTAGTGGAAATTTTGAGTAGTTCAGAGAACTGGCAAATACCACCTCTGGCTGGCCCCAGAGTGGGGAGGGAATGGGGATTTTGCAGTATCCTTCCCCTGGAGTGAGGTGGGAATGGAGATTTTGCCATATCCTTCCCCTGCCATGCCCACCAAACCACATCCAGCAAGCCACGCCACGCCCACCAAGCCACGCCCACAGAACCTGTAGTAAAAAAAAATTGAATTTCACCATTGAAATAATCTTTGTTAACTTAAGTGTTATTTCCCTGCCTGCATCATATTAAACCCGAAACCCAGCTGAACAAAATATTGCTTATATTTTCCCTCCCAAATCAATGATAGGCCTTTTAACATGAAATATTAATTTGTACCAAATGCTGAATTATACAGTCCCCAAATCTCATTGGAAGCTAGTGGCACAGGTTTAGCAGAAGTGGTTAAAAATCACTATAGCAATAGCACTTATATATCGCTTCATGTCGACTGGCGGCCCCCGGGGAGAGAGCCTTCTCTGTGGGGACACCCGCCATCTGGAACGAGCTCCCCCCGGAGATACGGAGGATCCCGGATCTGCGCACTTTCCGCCATGCCCTCAAAACATTCCTATTCCAGCAGGCCGGCCTGGCCTAACCTCTCTTTTAAACTGTTTTAAAAAATTTTTTAAATTTAAATTTGTCTTATAAATTTGGGGTGTTTTAAATTTTGTTTTCTGGGCCAAATTATTTAATTGTATTTTAATGGTTTTTTTAACATTTGTATTATATGTATTTTATATTTTGGCTGTTCACCGCCCTGAGTCCTTCGGGAGTAGGGCGGTATACAAATTCAAATAATAATAATAATAATAATAATAATAATAATAATAATAATAATAATAATAATAATAATAATAATAATAATAACAACAACAACAACAACAACAAAAACCACCTTACTCGGAACAGCTTACATCCTCCGACGATACCTTAACAGTTCCTAGGTCCTTGGTTAGGACTCGAGCTGCTGAGCTATTAAACAGCCTCAAAGGCTGTGAATCTCACTAAAGATTAACCAATAAATAAATAATAATAATAATAATAATAATAATAATAATAATAATAATAATAATAATAATAATAATAATAATAATAATAATAATAATGGTGCTTTTACAGCCCTCCCCAAGTGGTTTACACAGTCAGCATATTGCCCCCCCAATAATCTGGGTCCTCATTTTACCAACCTCGGAAGGATGGAAGGCTGAGTCAATTTGGACCCGGGGTCGAACTGCTGGCAGTGGGCACAGTTAGGCTGCAAAACTGCATTCTAACCACTGTGCCACCACAGTTCTTGTGTGTGTGTATATATATGGGAAGGGAGAGAGAAAGAGAGAAAGAAAGAAAGAAAGAAAGAAAGAGAGAAAGAAAGAAAGAAAGAAAGAAAGAAAGAAAGAAAGAAAGAGAAAAAGAAAGAAAGAAAAGAAAGAAAAAGAAAGAAAGAAAGAAGTCTGAGCATAGTCACCTAGATATCTAGAATATTCCTTCCTTTTAGTCTCCCTTGATAAACCCAGACATCAAACTAGCCATTGTCCTTAGCAAACTACTTTTAAAAGCTGAGGATGTTATGTAATAACCAGTTATTTGGATTCAAAGAGTTAAACTGACTCACAATACCCCTTCCTGCCATCTTATTCCAAAATTGTTAGCCTCATCACTTTTGAGGATTGCAAAATGGACACTGGAAATGAGTCATTGTGGTTTTCTGCACCTCTTGAGCACTGTGTATTCACTCTGAATAATGCAGATGTGTGATGTCCTTACTTAGCGATCATCAAAGAGTTGACTCTTCCTGATCTTTCTGATAATTATTAAAAGACATTTGCTGTTTGTACGTTGGCTAGAAATTGTTTTCTTCCTCTGATTAGCCTCAAAACAAGCCAAGAGGTTAATGGACTCACCCCACCTTTGAAATAGCAAGGGGGGTCACTCAACTTCTTTTAACTCCACCACAGATAATGAGTAAAATGGAATCCTAGATATGCTGCCCCCGTTAAGTGGTTTGTGACCTCAAGAGTTGCCCATCAAAGCAATACATGTTGAGGGCAAACTGCATTCTTGGCTGGCCTTTCCTGCATTCTGCGGAAAAAAAAGAAAAGAAAAAAATCTGTTTTCATGGAGACAAGGCAACAATTGACATGACAAAGGTGACCGCAACAGAAAAGATGTCAGAAATCAAGGGAGAGACCACATTCTAGGAAACATTGCTACCTTTTCATAACTTGATTTCCACATGTCTCACCATAAAAATAAGAGTAACTTTACCTCAGGAAACACAGGACAAAAATACTCAGTATAAAAGAGATATAAATTTTGGAGAAGGAGTCAATATACCTGTATTTTTCAGACTATAAGATACACCTAAATTTAGAAGAGGAAAACAACAAAAAAAAAGTTTTTGGCCTCCCCTTTTTTTTGGATCTTTTTATGGCCCTTTACCAGCCTTTTTTCGGCCTGTTTTGGGGGCTTTTTTCAGCCCATTTTCGAGGCTTTTAGGCCCAATTTTTCAGCCCATTTTCAAGGCTTTTTCCAGCCTATTTTTGAAGCTTTTTCAGCCCATTTTTAAGGATTTTTGGCCCATTTTTTAGACTTTTCTCAGCCCATTTTCGAGGCTTTTTCCTGCCCGTTTTCAAAGGTTTTTTTTTCAGCCTTTTTTTTTCTGAAAAAATGGGCCAAAAAGGGCCTCAAATACAATCTGGAAAAAGACATAAAAAAGGCCAAAAAAAGGCCCCAAAACAGGGCATGAGGAGCCCAAAAAATGGCTTTGGCAATATTCGGTCTATAAGACACACAGATATTTTCACTCCCTTTTGGGAGACAAAAAAGTGTGTCTTATAGTCCAAAAAATACAGTACATTATTGGCAACCCAAAGCACTCCTTTTAGGAGAAGACGTGAATGCTCAGTCGATCTTAATGGCAGCATACCTAGATGGAGATCTTGAGGCCCTAGAACAGGGGTGTCAAACTCAATTTCATTGAGGGTTGCATTAGGGTTGTGTATGACCTTGGAGGGGGGGCAGGGGATGGGCGTGGCCATGATGGGGGTGGCCAGCTCAATGTCACTCATCGATGATCCATTTTCAGCTACGACGGCCTCCTGCAGCCCTCTACCAGTAAAAACAGAGTCCGAGTGGGCTGCGCGCAGTCTCCCTGAGCTCCGTTTTCACTGACAGAGGATTGCAGGAGGCTGTCGCAGCTGAAAACGGAGCTCTGTGTTCACTGGCAGAGGCACTGAAGGCCGGTCCTTCGCTGTCTCCAGGGGTGGCCCGCAGGTCAGATCTAAGCACCCCACGGGCCGAATCCAGCGCACAGGCCTTGAGTTTGGCACCCCTGCCCTAGAAAGAGTGCAGAGAAGAGGCTAAATCATATGAATAAATAGCTGAGGGAAGTAGGTATGTTTAGCTTAACCCTTAACCACAGACGTACTATTTCGGCTACGCTATTACAGACATGAGGTCATAATGACCGCTCTAGCTGCTGGCCGTAGTCCA
Source organism: Pantherophis guttatus (assembly GCF_059756535.1). NCBI lineage: Eukaryota > Metazoa > Chordata > Lepidosauria > Squamata > Colubridae > Pantherophis > Pantherophis guttatus. Next base: position 5,587,128 of record NC_142064.1, read on the forward strand.
GGTAATTGCACAAAAATATTGTGACTATCGGTTCTGGATCTATTGCTTCCAAAAGGTGCAGAAGACCATTTCAATTTGTTCTTGCCATATAAATTATTGCACGACGTAGATTGTACCTGGTCATCCATTTCATCGGGAGCTTCATCATCGCTGGTGTCAGAATCGGCGGCGGCTGTGGGTTCCTCATCGTCCATTAAAAAAAATTCGTTACAATCTGATTCCACTTCACTCAGATCACTCTCTGCTTCTTCATACCATGTTAGAACAGTTTCTTTGAAGTTTGGATCACCAAATCTCATGCTTTTTGACAGAAAACGTGGCCCCGACATTATAAAAAAATATATACGTTAACAAAGATCTGCGGTCAAAATGACTGCAATTCAAATTCAAACACCACTGCAGAAAATACTTAATAACTGATGGACGCGTGATGCTGCATACATTCTTACTGGTGGGAAAACAAAAGCTATTCACAACTAGAATGCTCCATTTCTAAAAATAGGGGTGTTCCAAACATTTTGGAAAACTGTTGCCGTCACTATGACCGCAGGTCTGTGGTTATGGGTTAATGGCAGAGAAGGATTAGAGGAGACCTGATAACATCTTCCAATACTTGAAGGGCTGCCACAGGGAAGAGGCAAAGATTTATTCTCCATAGCGCCTGAGGACAGGAGAAGATGCAGTGGGTGGAAAGTACTCAGAGGGAGATCCAGTCTGGAAATAAGGAGGGATTTCCTGACAGTGAGAACAATTAATCAATGGAACAGCTTGCCTCCCAGAGTTTTCAAGAAGGTTTTCAAGAAAATGTTGTTCAACTATTTGTCCAGAATGAAATAAGGACTCCCAGAGTTGTGGATGCTCCATCACTGGAGCTTTTCAAGAAAATATTGGACAACTATTTGTCCTGGATGATGACTCCTACCCTGGACTGGCAGTTAAACTAGCAGACTTCCAAGGTCTCTTCCAGCTCTATGATTCTAAGACATAATTATGTTTTTGTTTGTTTATTTATTTATTTATTTATTAGTTCAATTTATATGCCGCCCTTCTCCGGAGACTCAGGGCGGCTTACAATGCATTAAGCAATAGCCTTCATACTTTTGTATATACTCATATACAAAAATAAATATATATATGCTCAGTAGGGCTTTTTGGCCAAGCGGTGTTCTATTTTATACAAAGTCAACTTATTGCCCCCACAAACCAGGTCCTCATTTTACCTACCTCGCAAGGATGGAAGGCTGAGTCAACCTTGAGCCTGGTGAGAATTGAACTCGCAGTAATTGTAGGCAGCTGGCAGCTAAGTGCTACTTTAACAGCAGTTTAGTCTGCTGCGCCACCAAGGCTCCTTTTATCTTATGTTGCCTTTTATCTTTTTCCAACTATATCCCATCATGTGTCACCTTGACTGTTCCTTTGTTAGGTTATTGGGTCAAGCATGGCTGACTATATGGTAGATAACGTTCTTCTCTCCAGTTGCTGTCCATCAATTCTTGTTTGTTTTCCAATGTACTTCTGAATGATTGAAAGGATGGTGATGATGCTGCAGTCTGATGTGCAGAAGGACACATATCTTGGGTGGTGATCTCCAAATCAGTCTTATTATTGTCCTAGAACCAGCCTACGAACCCCTAAGATTTCAAATCAACCACCCAACCAATCAGTGAAGGTACTGATCCTCAACCAATTCCCCCAACATCCCAACCAGCACTTCACTGCCCAATGACCCTCATCTGACATGACCTCCCCATCCTAAAACCCATCACAAGACCCTCACCTGACATGACCCCTCACAAGACCCATCATTAGAGCCTCCTGACCAGGGGTGAAATGCTCCCGGTTCGGACCGGATCGCCCAATCCGGTAGTGATGGCGGTGGGTGGTTCGGAGAACCGTTAGCAAAAATCCCTGTGCGCGCCCCCCACCATGCCCAGCTGAGCCGCACAATCATCAGAGGCTTTTTTTTTTTTACTTTTAAAAGCATTTTTCTACAACTTTTTCAGCCAAAAAAAAAGTAAAAAAAAAAAAAAGCCTCTGATGATTGCGCGGCTCAGCTGGGATCATCAGAGGCTTCTCAAAGCATTTTTTCTGCAACCTCTTCAGCCAAAGAGGTTGTAGGGGAAAAAAAGCCTTTAAAAGCCTCTGGCGATCCCAGCTGACTTGCCTGATCTTCAGAGGCTTCTAAAAGCATTTTTTTTTCTGCAACCTCTTAAGGTTGTAGAAAAAATGCTTTTAAAAGTAAAAAAAAAAAAAAAAAAAGTTGGCCACGCCCACCCAGTCACATTACCCCACCACCAAGCCACGCCCACAGAACCGGTAGTAACAAATTTTAGATTTCACCCCTGCTCCTAACTCATCACGACCCATCACAAAACCTCACCTGATGTGACCCACAACTGACCCTTTACCAAATGACCCTTACTTGACATGACCCACACCTGACCCCACACAAGACCTATCACTAGACTCATCACTAAACCCTTGCCTGACTCAACACAACGCACATCACTAGACCCATCACAAGATCCTCACCTGATGTGACCTATACTTGACCTATCAAAAGACTCTCACCTGACGTGACCCGAGGTGATATTCAGCCGGTTCACAACAGTTTGGGCGAACTGGTAACGGCAATCGCAGGTGGGCCCACCCCACCCCAGCTCCAAGTTGTGCCATTTAGGCACGTTTTCGAGGAAAGGCGCATGTGAGGAAGGCACGTGAGCGGGCAAAGTGAATGCGTGGAAGGCCAGGTGCACACGTGAAAAACACGCATGAACACAAAGCAAGGGTGCATGCACGCAGTTAACTGGTGGTAAAGATAAGTTAAACCCACCTCTGGACGTGACCCATCAAAAGACCCATTACAAGGTCCTGCCATGACCCTCCCATCACAAGGAGTTCAACACAAAACCCTTATAAGCAGAAAAACACCAACACTGACATTCCCTAAATTTCCTTGAAGATGTTACCAAGCCTGGTAATGAAACATTCAGAAACCAATCCATAAACTCAGAGAATGAACCTTCACCCTTGCCATCTTATTATCTACTGATTTTCCCTTTCCTTGCCCCTATATTGCTGTCAAAGGTTGCAAATCTTCATCTTCAATAAATATCTTGAATCTGAGTCCATCACTGACTATTGGGGGAGAGTCTTTGGCCCCCACTGAGAGGGCGCGCAATCTGGGAGTCCTCCTGGATATGCAGCTGTCTTTGGAGGAACATCTGACGGCTGTGACCAGGGGGACCTTTTGTCAGGTTCACCTGATTCGCCAGTTGCGGCCCTTTCTTGATTGGGATTCCCTGTGCACAGTCACTCACGCCCTCGTCACCTCTCACCTTGACTACTGCAACGCTCTCTACATGGGGCTCCCCTTGAAGAGCACCTGGAGGCTCCAATTGGTCCAGAATGCAGCAGCGCTGGTAGTGACGGGAGCAACTTGGCACTCCCATGTAACACCGCTCCTGCGCGAGCTGCACTGGCTCCCGGTGGTCTTCTGGGTGTGCTTCAAGGTGTTGGTCATCACCTTTAAAGCGCTCCATGGCATAGGGCCTAGCTATCTTCGAGACCACCTGCTGCCACCGATGACCTCCCATCGACCCGTGCGCCCCCACAGAGAGGGCCTCCTCGGGGTGCCATCAGCCAAGCAATGCAGGCTGGTGACCCCCAGTGGGAGAGCCTTCTCTGTGGGGGCACCCACCCTCTGGAATCAGTTGCCCCCTGAGATAAGGAGAATCCATGACCTCAGGGCCTTCCGTCGTGCCCTTAAAACCCATTTTTTCCAGCAAGCCGGGCTGGCTTAAGAAGAAATTTTTTAAATGTTTTAATTGGTTTGTGATTTTAATTTTAGGGCCAAATTTATATATATTTTTAATTGTTTTTTAATATTTGTATTTCATGTTCTTAACTCTGGCTGTACACCTCCCTGAGTCCTCAGGGAGAAGGGCGGTATATAAATTGGAAATAAATAAATAAAAATAAATAAATTTCCCTGCACCTTAACACTTGTTTTTTCAAAGCATACCTGTATCTTTGCTAACGTGGCAGTTTTCAGCGTAGCCCTTGCGTTCCTTCCCAACACTACATCATTTTGTGAGGGTGGTCTAAGAAAGAATTCCCAATGTTTTACATTAAAATGAGTAATAATAATAATTATGAAGCATGCATCTTCATCTCGGGGTCTCTGGGGATCGAGACCGATCTTCGGAGCATTATTCTCTCCACAAGAGATGCTCACATTTAATTAAGCTGATCTCATTAAGATAAAAATTAAAAATAACCACCATATGTCATTTTAAAGAGCTATAGATAGTCAAGGCTTCTGTTTAATTGTTATTATTATTTTTAAAACAAAACAGAACTGTGAGTTATTTTTAATTTTCCAACAGAACCTCCTGATTAGCAAGCATCTGAGCCGCTGGATAGAAATTTATTACAACCTTGCATTCGTTAGCAAAAGGGAGGGGGGAAAAAAGAAAAGAAAAGAAAAATGTGCATTTATCCTTCAACTACTTAATAAGCGGGAGATTATATATTCGCTTTTATTTTTTTGCAAGAAAACAAAGAATTATCTTCCTTTGTGATTGGTCTTGGGTGTGTGTGTGTTTTCTCCCTCTTTTAGTTATTGGATCTCCCCTAGAAAAAAAAGATTACGGTGCTTAACTGTCTAATGTACGCGAGGAGAGATTTCGCCGATATTGTCATAGTGAATGGTTAGCTATTAAAACTCTTTCATTTTACATGCTTTCCAACACGTTGTTACCAGAAGCTGCTTTAGTGAAAGAATGCTTTGTTAGGAATCAGATAAGCTGATGGATGTCAGAAAAAAAAGAAACCATACCGTTTTGTGATGGGTTGTTACATTTTTTAATAATACATGGATAAAGGTAAAGGTTCCCCTCGCACATATGTGCTAGTCGTTCCCAACTCTAGGGGGCGGTGCTCATCTCAGTTTCAAAGCCGAAGAGCCAGCGCTGTCCGAAGACGTCTCCGTGGTCATGTGGCTGGCATGACTCAACGCCAAAGGCGCACGGAACGCTGTTCCCTTCCCACCAAAGGTGGTCCCTATTTTTCTACTTGTATTTTTTACGTGCTTTCGAACGGCTAGGTTGGCAGAAGCTGGGACAAGTCACGGGAGCTCACCCCATTACGCGGCACTAGGGATTCGAACCGCTGAACTGCTGACCTTTCGATCGACAAGCTCAGTGTCTTAGCCACTGAGCCACCGTGTCCCTAATACATGGATAGAGAGCATTTTTTTTTTTTAAAAAAAAGGCACTTCGGTAAACTCCAACGATAGTTTTATTTTCTTTGGGTTAAAAAAAAAAAAGGAAGTTAATTACTAATTAAGAACATTGCTCTAAAACAATCCATTCTGTCATCGCAGCCTTCATAAAACACACATTTGCTGTAATACGGCAGTTGTCACCACCGAAATCTATATGCCGGGAGAGCTGTCAGAGTGAAATATAAACTCGGTGCAAAGTGTCAGACTGGAAATTAAAGAGGAAGCACATACGGTTTGTATAAATTCTAAATGTTTATGAATGTGCAGGCAGGAGGCTGCAAAATAGCAAAAAGGAGGCGGGGAGGAGAAAGAAATCTCTCACCAAAGTTAGTGGAAGATTAAAAGAGAGAAGAAAAAAATAAACCTAAGAAAATAACTAAGAGAAGGAGAGGCAGAGACCAAGGGGTGAGTCAAGTGAGGAATTAGCCTGGAGTTATTGTGGTCCCATACGTGGTCTAATCCAAACCCATCTTGAATTTTCTTGTCTCTTGTCTAGTGCTAATTTGGTCCTGGCTGTTACTTAGTTAGCTAGCTAGCTAGCTACCATAGCTAGTCAGTCAGTCAGTTCATTAGCTTGTTAGATGGTTGGTTGGTTGATTGGTTAGTTAGATGGTTGGTTGATTGGTTAGTTAGTTGGTTAGCTAGTCATTCAGTTTGTTAGTTTGTTAGTTTGTTAGTTTGTTAGTTTGTTAGTTTGTTAGTTTGTTAGATGGTTGGTTGATTGGTTGGTTAGTTAGTTGGTTAGTAATCAGTCAGTTTGTTAGTTCATTAGTCCGTTAGTTCATTAGTTTGTTAGTTCGTTAGCTCGTTAGATGGTTGGTTGGTTGGTTGGTTGGTTAGTTAGTTGGCTAACAATCAGTCAGTTTGTTAGTTTGTTAGTTCGTTAGTTCGTTAGATGGTTGGTTGATTGGTTAGTTAGTTGGTTAGCTAGTCATTCAGTTCATTAGTTCGTTAGTTCATTAGTTTGTTAGATGGTTGGTTGATTGGTTGGTTAGTTAGTTGGTTAGCAATCAGTCAGTTCATTAGTTCGTTAGTTCATTAGTTCATTAGTTTGTTAGATGATTGGTTGATTGGTTGGTTAGTTAGTTGGTTAGCTAGCTAGTTAGCTATCTATGGTCAGGCCTGGAAGCCATCTTTTGCATTGGGCCTTCAGGCCTGCTACATTTAGCGTTGTGGGAAACTGGGAGGAGGGATTGTATGGAGCAGTGGTGATATATAGTCATAATAACCTTCCTTTCTCAGAGAGTCAAGGACATCTTGCCCTGCATCTGGAGGGGTGTGACTGGGAGGCATCTCCAATTGGGACAGTGCATTGATTGGACCACGTGATGGACTTGTGGGTGTTGGGCAGGGGCTTGAACTTTTCTTTGGGTGGGGAAAACCTGGAAGCTTTCAGTTTCGGGTTTTCCCAGATGTGCCAATATGACATCTCTAATACAATGGAACTTTGAGGCACTCCAAGCCTCGGAGTCTTCTTTTATTGGGGGTGTTACTTGGAACCCTGACACCTAGCTAGCTAGTTACTTAGCTAGCTAGTTAGCTGGTACTGGTGATGTTATCTAGTTTGGTAATGAAACATCTGCAAGAAAACAAACTGAGAGAGCACCAAAGACTCCACAGTTCAACCCTGAGCTATAAATATTTTCTATTATTGTTCTAGTCTGATCTGTCACTACTTGACTTGACATGTACAATCATGTACAATCACTTGTAGGACCAGGACAGCCAGACTCTGGGGGTGGAATGAATCAAGAGAAGAATCAGCCTGGAGTCACTATGTCCCCATAAACAGTTTAAATCCAACCCCTCATCAATTCTGTTAACTCTTATCTAACTCCAATTTAATGCTGAATGTTAATTGATGAGATTCTTGTATACAGGCATGAGCAAATAATTAGCCTAACTGGAATTTATCATGTGGTCCTGCTTCTTCAAGCCTGATAGTGACATCCCATCCTCATCATGAGACATATAAACAGTTTCATTATTTCTTCAATTCCTCTTAGTTAACAGATGTAAACTCCCACTCCTTTGTAGCACTGATGAGGTTACCTAGCTGGGTAATGAAATGTCTGCAAGAAAATAACCACACTTTGAGAGCACCAAGTCCTCCTCCTCCTCCTCCTCCTCCTCCTCCTCCTCCTCCTCCTCCTCCTCCTCCTCCTCCTCCTCCTCCTCCTCCTCCTTCTCCTCTTCCTTCTCTCAGCAAATCCCACTCCCTTCCAGCACTGATGATGTTCCCTAGTTGGGTCATGAAACATCTGCAAGGAAACAACCAAGCTTGGAGAGCACCAAGGACCCAACAGTTCTCCTCCTCCTCCTCCTCCTCCTCCTCCTCCTCCTCCTCCTCCTCCTCCTCCTCCTCCTCCTCCTCTCCTCTTCCCCCTCCTCCTCCGCCTCCTCCTCTCTCCCTTCTAGCACTGATGATGTTCCCTAATTGGGTCATGAAACATCTGCAAGGAAACAACCAAGCTTGGAGAGCACCAAGGACCCAACAGTTCTCCTCCTCCTCCTCCTCCTCCTCCTCCTCCTCCTCCTCCTCCTCCTCCTAACACATCTCATCCTCTTCCAGCACAGATGATGTTACCTAGTTGGGTCATGAAACAACCACACTCAGACGGCGGCGGGTGGTTCGGAGAACCGGTAGCAAAAATACCTGTGCCCACCCACCCCCCCATGCCCAGCTGAGCCACATAATCATCAGAGGCTTTTTTTTTTTTTAATTTTAAAAGCATTTTTTCTACAACCTCTTCCGATGAAAAAATGCTTTTAAAAGTAAAAAAAAAAAGGCCTCTGATGATCGCGCGGCTCAGCTGGGATCTTCAGAGGCTTTTCAAAGCATTTTTTTCTGCAACCTCTTGGCCAAAGAGGTGGTAAAAAAAAATGCTTTGAAAAGTCTCTGAAGATCCCAGCTGAGTTGCCTGATCGGCAGAGGCTTTTCAAAGCATTAGAAAAAATGCTTTGAAAAGTTAAAAAAAAAAAAAAGTTGGCCACACCCACCCAGTCACATTACCCCCCCACACACCAAGCCATGCCCACAGAACCGGTAGTAACAAATTTTACATTTCACCCCTGCACAGAATGCATGATCGCTATTGAGTACACTCAGTGATGGGATTCAAATAATTTAACAACCGGTTCTCTGCCCTAATGATTTCTTCCAACAACCAGTTCGCCAAACTGCTCAGAAAGTTAACAACCGGTTCTCCCGAAGTGGTGCGAACCGGCTGAATCCCACCATTGAGTACACTGTTATCTTTTATGTATATAAATCAATATATGAACTATATGTATAAATGGTAAATTGAAGTAAGGAAGAAAAATGGATATGCAAGAAATGTTTACTGATGCGAAATTGTTGAAAGGAAGAAAATCGTAAAAATTTCTTTTTTGTTTTAAAAAAATATGTTTAATAAAAAATATTATTATTTTTTTTAAAAAAAAGAAAAATGAAAGAAAACAACCAGGTTCTGAGAGCACCAGGGACCCGACAGTTCAACTCTAAGCTACAAATATTCTTCTGTACTGCTAAAGTTATTTAATTTGGATGGGGAGGAACAGGCTTCGACTCAACCCTTCCAAGACCGAGTGGCTGTGGATGCCGGCATCCCGATATAGCCAGCTGGTGTCATCGCTGGCTATTGGGGGCGAGTCATTGACCCCTACAGAGGGGGCTCGCAACTTGGGCGTCCTCCTGGACACACGGCTGTCTTTAGAAGAGCACATGATGGCCGTGGCCAGGGGGGCTTTCTATCAGGTTCGCCTGATACGCCAGTTGCGCCCCTTTCTGAGTCGGGATTCCTTATGCACAGTCACTTATGCTCTCGTCACTTTTCGCCTGGACTACTGCAACGCTCTCTACATGGGGCTCCCCTTGAGGAGCACCCGGAGGCTCCAACTGGTCCAGAATGCGGCCGCGCGGGTGATTACGGGAGTGACATGGCGCTCCCATGTAACACCTCTCCTGTGCGAGCTGCACTGGCTCCCGGTGGTCTTCCAGGTGCGCTTCAAGGTGTTGGTTCTCACCTTTAAAGCGCTCCATGGGTTAGGGCCAGGGTATTTACGAGACCGCCTTCTGCTACCGATAACCTCCCACCGGCCAATACGCTCTCACAGAGAGGGCCTCCTCAGGGTGCCGTCGGTCAAGCAATGTCGGTTGGCGGCCCCCAGGGGGAGGGCCTTCTCTGTGGGGGCACCCGCCCTGTGGAACGAGCTACCTCCCAGAATACGGCTGATTCTGGATCTCCGCACTAAGGCCCTGAAGACTTTTTTATTTCAGCAAGCCGGCCTGGCCTGAATAGGTTTTATGGGCTAGTTTTTTAATTGTATAGCTTGGGGTTTTAAATTGGGAGGCCGATTAATTTAATTTATTTTTAGTTATCTTAACTTTTATATTGTATGTTATTTTAATTTTCGGCTGTTCACCACCCTGAGTCCCTTCGGGGAGAAGGGCGGGATATAAATTCAATAAATAATAATAAATAATAATAATAATTTGCGATTCTGGAGAAGAAGCAAATTTCTAAAGATCACTTGCACTAGATGTGAATTATTATTATTATTATTATTATTATTATTATTATTATTATTATTATTATTATTATTATTATTTTGCAAAGCAATCATCACAGAAAGAGTGGAAAATCCAGAGCCTCTTCATATTCTCCAAAAATCGCAAGGCACTTGTGATATGGAAGCAAGCAACACAACAACAACTAATAAAAAATAAAACACCAAAGCAAAGGAGTTTTGACTAAGCTTTAACATTAGCATAAAGAAATGTTGTGTTTGTCCCGAGCATCAATCTCCATTTACAAAAAAAAAAGAGGCACAAAGAAGTTTGTCAGATCATTAGCGGCACCTAATAAATCTGAAGGAATCGCGATCTGCCAGGGTGTCGATAAAGTCCTAATTTGTCAGATAAATGGATTGTTGCGCAGTATTAATTCCCCACTGCTCACTCCGTGAAAATGGAGGCCCGAGTCCAAGGGAGCCTCTGAAGGATGCTGGGATGTTTTTCAGCAAGCATGGCTAGCTGCTGCTAATTCCTGCCTTGAAGTCCTTGTATGTTTTCTTGCAAATGTTTCATTACTTGGTCTGTTGTGTTGGATGTTTGGGTGGTTTAGGGGTGGGGAATTTTGGTGGGTGGGAGCGTGTCTGGGGATTGTCATATGTGTTGGGCTTGGTCTCTGGGTGTTATGTGAATTTTGTTGTATGGGTATGCTGTGTATACACGTACAATGACAATAAACTTTATATATATAAAAGAGCCTGAGTGGCGTAGGAGGCTCAAGGTCGACTCAGCCTTCCATCCTTTCTAAGGTGGGTAAAACGAGGACCCGATTTGTGGGGGCAATAAGCTGACTTTGTATAAATATACAAAAGTATGAAGGCTATTGCTTAGCGCATTGTAAGCTGCCCTGAGTCTCCAGAGAAGGGCGGCATATAAAAATAAAATAAAATAAAAAATAAAATAAAATAATATATATATACATATCTCAAATGTATATTTCACTGATAAAGAAATAAAGGGAGACTAGTATAGATCTATTTCAAGCTTTTTAGATTTCATCAGCTAGCCATACCCTTACTCGGATTCGAACTTGGGCTTCCTGCATGTTAGGCAGTTGAATTAACCTTCTAAGCCACAAGTTCTCTTCCCTTCATCAGCTTGATGAATATATATTACCCAACTAGGTAGTATCTTCAGTCCTACAAGGGAGGGGACAAGGGATGGAGGAGGAGGAGGAGGAGGGTGAAGGAGGAGGAAGAGGAAGAGGAAGAGGAAAAGGAAAAGGAGGACGATGACTGTGGGGTCCTAGGTGCTCTCTGAGGTTGTTTATTTCCATGTAGATGTTTCATTAACCATCTAGGTAATATCATCAGAAGAGAGTGAGGTGTATGGAAAGGAGAAGAAGAAGAAGGGGGGAGGAGGAGGAGGAGGAGGAGGAGGGCTGTGGGGTCCTAGATGCTCTCTGAGCTTGGTGGTTTCCTTGCAGATGTTTCATTAACCATCTCGGTAGCATCATCAGAAGAGAGTTAGGTGTATGGAAAGGAGGAGAAGAAGGGAGGAGAAGGAGGAGGATTGTAGAGTCCTTGGTGCTCTCTGAGCTTGGTGGTTTCCTTGCAGATATTTCATGACCCATCGAGATAAAATCTTCAATGCCAGACATACCAGGGGACTAACTTGCCTCCAGAGATTCTGGTTACTCCAACGTTGTAGGTTTTTAAGAAGAGATTGGACAATCACTTGCCTGAAATGGTATAGGGCAGTGATGGCTAACCTTTTCGCCATCACGTGCCAAAAGTGAGGGGAGGGCAGAGGCTCATACCCATATTTCAATGTGCCCCGCCCCCCGTGCATGCACGCATAACACACACCCTCCCGTGCGACCCCTGCTTTTGGCATCAATGGCACGGTGGGCCCGATAGGCCTGTTTTTTGCCCTCCCCAGACTCCAGAGGTTTTCTTGGAGCCTGGGGAGGGCAAAAACAGCCTTCCCCATCCCTCTGGAGGCTGGAAACGGCCTATTTCCCGACTTCCGCTGGGCCCGGAAGGCCCGAAAATCAGCTGGCCAGCGCATGCATGCACGCTGGAGCTGAGCTAGGGCAACCCTCGCGTGCCCACAGATATGGCTCCACGTGCCACCTGTGGCACTCGTGCCATAGGTTCGCCATCACTGGTATAGGGTCTTCTGCTCGAGCAGGGGGTTGGACTAGAAGACCTCCAAGGTCTCTTCCAGCTCTGTTATTTGGTTATTCCTTATTAGTGTCACAGTGACTATATGCAATATTCTGTGTGTGACCTCACAGATGCAGTATAAAGCAATAACCTGCTTTGAAGAGGATCGATTCCAGAAGATGGAGAAGCTCAGAACCATTTGAAAGAAAAGAGTTTTGAACAAGTAAATAAAATTCACCCTTCAGGTTTGGGGCATTTGCTTGACGTTGCTATGCGATTGTCTGTTGTTCCCTCTGCTAAGATGCCTTTGCATCTTATTAACTGGGGAAGAGCATCAAGAGGACTTTGAGGAAATTAAAAGCAAACGAAAACACAGAAGACGCGAAGTTGGTTTCTCGACACTTCATTAAAAAAAAATGCTCTGGTCTGAAGTGGCCAAATTCAATAAGAACAACAATTTCCATTTTCTTGCCTGGAAGATATTCCAAGATGCTTTGTACTTGAGAAAAGAAAAAAAAAAAACCTTCTGTGCTTCTGCATCAAGTTCACCTCCCTTCGGAACGACCGTAATTTGTTTTTAGAATTTATTATTTTCTTCTTCGCCAGATGAACTAATGTTCAGAACTCACTGGTGGTCAAAAGGGAAGCGGGGAAGAGGGATGGCTGGTTGCTTTCAGCCCAGATTAGGAAACAAACACTTTGCAAAGCTTAGTGGTTGCTCTGGCCTAAGGGGAACTCTTGCAGACAAGATCCGACAAAATAGCTACTGCAGGAGAATAATGAGAACATACCTGCCTTGGTTGAAGGTTCTCCAGAGGCATCTGGGCATGACTAGAACTGAGGTATTCCTTCCTTCCTTCCTTCCTTCCTTCCTTCCTTCCTTCCTTCCTTCCTTCCTCCCTCCCTCCCTCCCTCCCTCCCTGACTCACTCACTCACTTCCACTTCCCCTCCCCTTCTCCTTCTCTTTTCCATTCCTTTCTGACTCTCTCCTTCCTCCCTCTCTTCCTTCTCCTTTTCTTCTTCCCTTCCTCTCATTCCCATCTCCTTCCTTCCTTCCTTCCTCACTCATTTCCCTGCTACATTCCTTTCTGACTCTTTTCTTCCTCCCTCCCTCCCTTCTCCTTCTCTCCTTCCCTTCCTCACATTCCCATCTCCCTCCCTCCCTCCCTCCTTCCTTCCTTCCTCACTCACTCACTTCCCCTTCCCCTTTACATTTCTTTCTGACTCTCTCCTTCCTTCCTTCCTTCCTTCCTTCCTTCCTTCCTTCCTTCCTTCCTTCCTCCCTCCCTCCCTCCCTCCCTGACTCACTCACTCACTCACTTCCCCTTCCCCTCCCCTTCCCTTTCTCCTTCTCCTTCTCTTTTCCATTCCTTTCTGACTCTTTCCTTCCTTCCTCCCTCCCTCCCTTCTCCTTTTCTCCTTCCCTTTCTCTCCTTCCCATCTCTTTCCTCCCTCCCTCCCTCCTTCCTTCCTTACTCACTCACTCACTCACTCACTCACTTCCCCTTCCCCTTTACATTCCTTTCTGACTCTCTCCTTCCTTCCTTCCTTCCTTCTTTCCTTCTTTCCTTCCTTCCTTCCTTCCTTCCTTCCTTCCTCTCTCCCTCCGTCCCTCCCTCCCCTTTCCCTTTCCCTTTCCCTTCCCCATTCCTTCCTCTTTCCATTACTTTTCCTTCCTTCCTTCCTTCCTTCCTTCCTTCCTTCCTTCCTTCCTTCCTTCCTTCCTTCCTTCCTTCCTTCCTTCTCCTTCTCTCCTTCCCTTCTTCTCATTCCCATCTCCTTCCTTCTTTCCTTCCTTCATTTCTTCCTTCCTTCCTCCCTCCCTCCCTTGCCCTTCCCATTCCCCTTCCCATTCCTTTCTGACTTTTCCTTCCTTCCTTCCTTCCTTCCTTCCTTCCTTCCTTCCTTCCTCACTCACTCACTCACTTTCTCTTCCCCTTTACATTCCTTTCTGACTCTCTCCTCCCTCTCTCCCTCCATTCCTCCCTCCCTCCCTCCTTCATCTACAAACATCCTAGCTTTGAAGCTAAGAGGGAAGGACTGGCCTAAGCTCCCTAAGTTAACTTCAGTGAGTTGGGGCTAGAATAAGGTGACCAGATTTTAACATTGGTAAAGAGGGACATTGTGGGCGTGGCTTATTTTGTGGGCGTGGATATCTGGTCATGTGACTGGGTGGGCGTGGCTAGCTGGTCATGTGACTGGGTGGGCGTGGCTAGCTGGTCATGTGACCGGGTGGCCATGGCTATATGTATAGGGACTACTCAGAGGGCTGAAAAGTCATTTCTGACAGGTCCTCACACTTTTGACTGGTCCTCACACTTATGACCATCCTCACATTTATGCCCGTGCAGTATTCTTAACAACCATGTCACTCATTTCACAACTGCTTCTCTTCACCATGGTGATAAGACTGGGCAAAAAACGTAAAATGTGAGGACAGTCGTAAGTTCGAGGACTGGTCAAAAGTGTGAGGACCAGTCAAAAATAACTTTTTCAGCCCTCTGAGTAGTCCATATGCACAAAAGGACTACCCAGAGGGCTGAAAAAAGTCATTTCTGACAGGTCCTCGCACTTTTGACTGGTCCTCACACTTATGACCATCCTCACATTTATGCCCGTGCAGTATTCTTAACAACCATGTCACTCATTTCACAACTGCTTCTCTTCACCATGGTGACAAGATAGGGCAAAAATGTAAAATGTGAGGACAGTCGTAAGTTCGAGGACTGGTCAAAAGTGTGAGGACCAGTCAAAAATAACTTTTTCAGCCCTCTGAGTAGTCCATATGCACAAAAGGATACAGCAATAGAGAGGGATGAAGGAATGGAAATTAGAGTAGGAGTGAGGGTAAGAGGGGGAGGAAGAGAGGAGGAGAAGGAGAAAGGAAGAGGAAGTAGGGAGGAGAAGAAGAGGGGGGGAAGAGAAAGTAAGAAGGAAAGAAAAGAGAGTGGTGGTAGGTTTGAGGAGGAAGATTGCTGTACAATAAAAAAGATGAAAGGGAAGAAAGCCAACCCCAAGCAAATATAAAGATATTAAGATTAAGAATGAATTGTTAAACTTTAAAGAATAAAAGAGAACAAATATGAATAAATGGCAATAATTAGAAACACACATACAAACATACAATGTATTTTCTTTGAACAGAATATTTGGCTGGTTCACAAATTTAAACAGCGTTTAGTCATTTCAATTAAATTTACAATTTCTATATTTCCTTTTTGCCATATTTATTCCTCATCTATTTTTTTTAAAAAACCAATATTACCCTTCATCCTCATCTCTAATCTTAATCAAATTCAATTTTTCCCTTCTATTCTATATTATACCCCTTCCCATTGTCATCTATTTTTATATCCATCCTCACATTGGTTAATTATGTAATTATGTAATACAGTTGTTTAATACAAATTCAACATTTTAATATAAATCAATTAGTTATATAACTATCTTTTTTGTATATTAATCAATATGAACATGAATATTCCAATTATTTCCATGCAATCCAATTTCTTACAAATCAATTAATTATATTTACCAATAATAATAAACCAAATAATTTCCCCCATATATTCCTCCAAACCACAACTTAACCATTTCTGCTTTCAACACAATATACAATTATTAATAGTATCTCAATTATTACAATTCCCTAGTTAAATAGAGCTTTTTTTCTTTTGTGTTTTAAAATCTTGAACTCTCCTCTTTTGCCCAAAATTTCCCATTGTTTGCAGTTTTGTACCTACCTTTTTTGGTGAGGAAAAAGAAAAAGAAAAAGAAAGAAATCTCTCTCTGCCTCATTTTGTCACGTTGCAGGTTTAGTTTCGCTTTCGCCTTTGTTTTCAGTATAGCTAGGGGGAAAAAAATCTGCTCCAGGAACTTTTTGCAGCTTTTTGCAGCTAATTAACCTAGCGGAAGCTGTTAACAGGGGCTGTTTTTTCTATTTTTGCAGACATGGGTCTATTCATTTTTTTTTTAACACTGATCAGCTGTAGGTCGGCCCTTTGAAGCCCCGCGGCAAGAGTTTAAAGAGTTTTTTTTCCCTCTAGCCATCAGCGGGGATTCAGGAGGCAGCCGGGACTCAGGAGGCAGAATGAAAAATCGGGACTTTTTTAAAACACCGCGGGACGCGAGACAAATTGCTCAAAAGCGGGACTGTCCCACCAAAAGCGGGACGTCTGGTCACCTTAGGCTAGAAGTTCATTCCCACCCCCCAATCTTAATCCAGCATCTTCATCTTGGTTTAAGAGAAGGAGCAGCCCTCATCCTCCATGCATTTCCACAGTTAAAGGAAGGTTAGAACCCAGGTCTCCTCCTCACTCCAAGTAAATAAGATGTCAGCCAGCATTTTAAAAAAAAAATCTTGCATATAATTTCCTTCCCAGCTTTTCTTGCTTCTAATTTGATTGCGTGCAGATAAAAATAATAATAATAATATAAATTCCAGCCTTCTTAGCTTTTTTTTTTTTCTTGTTCCAATTCACAGATCTACCTTAACAATATTTGCTCTATGGAAAGAACCTGGGGAAATGAAATGATATTCCTGAAAAAAGCTCACAACCATTTGGGCGTTCTCATATTTCAGCTCCTTATCGGTTGTGACAATGTGCCACAATTAATGATAGCAGAGATAGCCGTGTTTGATACCATATGTATCATACTTAGTGGTGATAGATTAACAATCAAGAAAATTAATTCTGCTCTGAAATTAAGGAAAAGAAGGGGAATCGACTGTACAGTAGACATATAGATAGGTTAAGGAAATGTATAAATGAGATTTTGGGATAGGAAATTATATCCCAGACAATGGAGGGAATGGGATTAAAAAAAACAGAAAGGAAAGGGAAAAGAAAAGAAAAGAAAAGGAAGAGAAGGGAAGGGAAGGGAAGGGAAGAGGAGAGGAGAGGAGAGGAGAGGAGAAGAGACTGATTGGAAGGAAGAAAGAAAGGAAGATTTCTTATGCTTTGAACTGAAGACAGAACTGAAGAAGCTTCTGGATGATTGAGAATCTCTGTATATATTTGGGGTGGAGATCAAAAAACATTTTGGTTCCAGAAAGGAACAGACTGACGTAGAAGACTGAAGCTATTAATGGTGTTTAAAAAGAGATTGGACATACATCTATTGGAGAGGCTGAGATTGTATGTACTGTATGTACTTGATCGCGTCGCGTGACGTATCGCAACGTATCCCAATGTTTTTTGCCTTTGTGGAGCAGGGGTAGGCGTGGCCTGCGTAGGATGCATCCAGTCCATGGGCTGCCAGTTTGACACCCATGGACTAGATCAGTGATGGCTAACCTTTTTGCCATCGTGTGCCAGGAGAAGGGGGGCGGAGGAGGGTTGCGCGTGCACGTGCCCACACGCATGTGTGCGCAACCCCCTCCCCCCCCACTCCTGGCACATAATGGCCTGGTAGGCCCGTTTTTCTTTCTTACCTGGTTCCAGATCCTCTCTGTGTATCCGGGAATGGCGAAAACAGCCTTTCCCACTCTCTTGGAGGCCCTACGGAGGCTGAAAAGGCCCATTTCCCAACTCCCGGTGGGACAGGAAGTGACATTTTTTGCTGTCCCCAGCCTCCAGAACCTCTCTAGGAGTCTCTAGGAGCCCCTCTAGGAGTCTCTAGGAGCCTCTCTAGGAGTCTCTGGAGGCTGAGGACAGGAAAAAACGTCACTTCCTGTCCCACCGGGAGTGGGGAAATGGGCCCTTTCAGCCTCCGTAGGGCCTCCAAGGGAGTGGGAAAGGCTGTTTTCGCCCTTCCTAGATACAGAGAGGATCTGGAGCCAGGTAAGAAAGAAAAACGGGCCTTCCCCACCCCGCCCCCAGGCCCTCCAGAGGCAGGAAACAGCCTGTTTCCCTACTTCTGGTGGGCCCAGAAGGCCCGAAAATCAGCTGGCCGGCGCGCGCA
>NC_142064.1:6200000-6305000 GCF_059756535.1 Pantherophis guttatus
CTTGAAAAAGCACCTTTGGGACAACTATGGCCTGGATTGGGATGGTTGAGGGATTTCAGGCATCAAACTAGGCAGAAAAAATTGAAAAACTGTTCTCACAAACACAAATACACTATTTTGCCAGGGTAATATTCTTTATTATTAAATAATAATAATACTATTATTATTAATAGTTTATTATTATTTACTTTATTCAATAAACATGAAACTCAGTCAACTGAACATTCAAAAATGCATCCCAAATACCATTGACTGGTGCTAATGGTTGATACGGGTTGCTGCCAGCGTCCTAGGTATCAACCAAGTACCTTCCTAAGATGTACGATGTTCCAAGTAGCGCAGATTTTTGCAGTTCCGCTGGTGTTATTGCAGGAAGCTGCAATTTGTTGATGTATGTTATAAAATTCTTGGATATGGTACCAAGTGCCCCGATGACAATGGGTATCACTGTGACATGTTTCATCCATAGCCGTGTAGTTTCGATGGCCAGGTCGCGATATTTCATGATTTTTTCCAGTTCTTTTTCTTCGACTCTGGCAACTCCTGGTACCACAATGTCAATAAATTGTACGTTTCAGTTTTCGACAACTGTGATATCTGGTGTGTTGTGTTCCAAGTGAAGATCCGTCTGTATTTGAAAGTCCCACAAGATCTTCGCCTTTTCATTTTCTATAACTTTTTCCACTTTATGTTCCCATGACTTTTTGGATACAGGTATTATTATTATTATTATTATTATTATTATTATTATTATTATTATTATTATTATTATTATTATTGATTTATATGCCGCCCTTCTCCGGAGACTCAGGGCGGCTTACAATGCGTTAAGCAATAGCCTTCATACTTTTGTATAATTATAAAAAGTCAGTTTATTGCCCCCACAAACTGGGTCCTCATTTAATCTACTTTAGAAAGGATGGAAGGCTGAGTCAACCTTGAGCCTGGTAAGATTCGAACCTGCAGTAATTTCAGGCAGCTGTGTTAATAACAGGGTGCTTTAGACCACCCAAGGCTCTTATTATTATTTATTATTATTAATAAATTATTGTTATTGTTGTTATTGTTGTTATTTAGATGCATTCATTTGGAGATCAGTTTGACTAAATTGAGGCATAGAATCAAAAGCACATGAAGTATTAGTACTCCTTCATAAGGCCTTAGTAAGGCCACATCTGGAATGCTGCATCCAGTTTTGGTCACCACCTTACAAAAAAAGATGTTGAGACTTTGGAAAAAGTGCAAAGAAGAGCAACTAAGATGATTCAAGGCCTGGAGGCTAAAACATAGGAAGAACGGTTGCAGGATTTGGGTGTGGCCAGTCTAGAGAAAAGAAGGATTGGGGGGGGGACATGAAAGCAGTATTCTAGTATTTGAGGGGCTGCCTCAAAGAAGAAGGGGTCAAATTATTTTCCAAAGCACCAGAGGGCAGGTCAAAAAACAATGGATGGAAATTAAACAAGGAGAGAAGCAACCTGGAATTGAGGAAAAACTTCCTAACAGTGAGAACAATTAACCAGTGGGACAACTTGCCAGCAAAAGTTGTAGGTACTTCATCAAGGGAGGTTTTTAAGAAGAGACTGGACAGTCACTTGTCTGAAATGGTAGAGGGTCTCTTGCTTAAACAGGGGGGTTGACTAGAACAGGAGTCCCCAACCTTTTGGACCTCAGGGACCACTAGGTTCATAATTTTAAATCCCACTGACCACTAATATAATCTGCCTAATGACTGGCTGCGTGGGCATGGCTAGGTGGTCATGTGACTGGGTGGGTGTGGCCAATTTGATGTCACTCACGTTGAGGGGCACCTCGCCAGCCTCTATTCACCCCTTCCCTTCCAGCCAGTCCTTGCCTGCTCTCCCAGGCTCCTTAGGGCCCCAACGGTCACTCATGCCCTCGTCACCTCCCGTCTGGACTACTGTAACGCTCTCTACATGGGGCTCCCCTTGAGGAGCACTCGGAGGCTCCAACTGGCGCAGAGTGCGGCCGCGCAGGTGGTGACGGGAGCGACGTGGTGCTTCCATGTAACACCTCTCCTGCACGAGCTGCACTGGCTCCCGGTGGTCTTCCGAGTGCACTTCAAGGTTTTGGTTATCACCTTTAGAGCGCTCCATGGCTTAGGACCTGGTTATTTACGGGACCGCCTGCTACCACCAATAGCCTCCCACCGGCCGGTACGCTCCCATAGAGAGGGGCTCCTCCGGGTGCCATCAGCCAAACAATGTCTACTGGTGGCCCCCAGGGGGAGAGCCTTCTCTGTGGGGGCACCTACTATCTGGAACGAGCTCCCCCCGGAGATACGGAGGATCCCGGATCTGCGTACGTTCCATCGCGCGCTCAAGACTTTCCTATTTCATCAAGCCGGCCTGACCTAAGTCTTTCCCCTTTTTAAATGGAAATTTTAAATTTGGTTTTAAATTATTGGAGTTTTCAATTTGTTCAGCCAAATTATTTAATTCATTTTAGTCTATTTTAAATTTTGTATTTATATGTTTTATTCTATGGCTGTTCACCGCCCAGAGTCCTTCGGGAGTAGGGCGGTATACAAATTCAAATAAATAAACAAACAAACAAACAAACAAACAAACAAACAAACAGGAAGCAGTTGCTGGAGCTAAGCAGCCACCATGAGAAAGAGTTGGCAAAACAGCTCAGTTCAAATTGGATCTGACCGAGAAGGAGGCTCAGTAGAAGCAGCACCTCACTGAGGACTAGGAGCATAGGCTTTCCAAGCAGAGGGAAGACCTGAGGGAGTGCAAGGCCAGGTATCGGCACCTGGAGGCTCAGCGGGCTGAGATGGTCAGCCAGTTCCAAGCCATGATGCAGTCCCACTGGAACAAGGCCCTCGGGCTCTTCGCCACCAGCGGCACTTCCCACCAGCCTTCACCCAAAGCCCCACACCAGGAGGCTGAAGCAGACCCCAAGTCGGAATTTCTGCCTCCCTCCAACCAACGCAAAAAGACCCCGAAGGGGGAGACTCTCTGCAGTAACACAAGCGTTCATTGCACGTATCCGTCCCAGGGGCCGTAGTTTGAGGACCCCTGATTTAGTGCAATATAAAAAATGCAAATAATTTTTCTGCGGACCACCAAAATTTTCTCATGGCCCACCAGTGGTCCACAGACCACCAGTTGGTGACTGCTGGACTAGAAGACCTCCAAGGTCCCTTCCAACTGAGTTTTGACTTATTTTGTCTTTTATTTATGTTTATAGTTTACTCTCTTTTTTTAGATCAGGCTGCCCCTTTCACAACTGGAATAGCTATGAATAGCTGTCATTTCTTAAAATGAAAAAAAGAAGAGATGAAAATGCTCCTAGAATAATTTAATTAGGTTAACTTTTATTTATTCTATGCTTACATGTTATATTTCATCCTGGATTAGGTTGCTCCTTTTGCTACTGGAATGGCAGCTGATGAATTAAATTAAGGCAGGAGGACTTTTATCTTTTTCTTAAAAAAAAAACAAAACCCTCATATTTTAATGTTTATTTTATGCTTACATATTTTATTCAGCTTTGATTTGATTTTATTCTGGATTAGGCTGCCCCTTTCAAAACTGGAAGGACAGTTGACCAGATATATGAAGTTAGGAACATTTTTATCTTTTTCAATTTTGTTTTATTTATTCAATATTTATAATTCTTTTATTTATTTATATTGTGCTTTATTTTACACGGGATCAGATTGCCTTTCTCCTAGCTGGAATGACAGCTGGCCAATTCTATTAATTAAGGGGAACAAAGGACTCGTATACAGAAGAGTTCCAACCCTACTGCCCCTTGGTTAAGACAGCATGGAAATTATGAAAACTATGTATTTATTCATTTACTTAAAGGAAGATTCCCCCACACACACTCTCTTTCTCTTTCTCTTTCTCTTTCTCTTTCTCTGCCTCTGCCTCTGCCTCTGCCTCTGCCTCTGCGTCTCTGTCTCTGTCTCTGTCTCTGTCTCTCTTTGTCTCTCTCTGTCTCTTTCTCTCTCTCTCTCTCTCTCTGTCTCTCTCTCTCTCTGTTGTCTCTCTCTGTCTCTCTCTCTGTGTCTCTCTCTGTGTGTATGTGTCTCTCTCTGTCTCTCTCTCTGAGTGTGTGTGTGTGTGTCTCTCTCTTTCTCTCTGTGTGTGTCTCTCTCTGTTTCTCTCTCTCTCTGTCTCTATTTCTGCCTCTGTCTCTCTCTCATCTTTCTACACAAATACATACTGTATGTATCTATGAGAGAGAGAGAGAGAGGTGTGTGAGAGAGAGAGAGAGAGAGAGATAAGTAGATATGTAGGTAGGTAGGTAGATATAGATATCTATAAATAAAAGATTATTGCTATTTATCTTTGGGAAGATACAGTGCAGAGAAAAAAAAATGGAGAGACTCTAGAAAGAGTGCAGAGAAGAGCAACAAGGATGATTAGGGGACCCGAAGCTAAAATATATGAAGAATGATTCATATATTTAATGAAAATTTAATTTAATTTAATTTAATTTAATTTCCAATTTATATACCGCCCTTCTCCCTGAGGACTCAGGGCGGTGTACAGCCAAGATAAAAAATATGGAATACAAATAGTGCCGCCCCCGCAGGCCGCATCCTTCACGCCCTCACCCGCCAGTGCTTCAACGTCGTCCTCGGAGCTGGGGTGGTCCGGAGAGCTAACAAAGCTCTCAATGGGATCCCCAGGTGCTCTTTTTCCCAAATGGGGGTCATAGCTGTTCAAAATGACCCCCCCGAAGTCCCCCCAAGCCGAGGCATCGCCCCCAAGGATCCGGGATTCAGTGCCGGGACGCCATCTTAGACATGCGCAGTAGATAGATTAGGGGTGACATGATATCTAAAGGGCTGCCACAAAGAAGAGGAAATCAACTTATTCTCCAAAGCACGACAAGAAGCAATGGATTGGAAACTAATCAAGGAGAGAAGCAACCTGGAATTAAGGAGAAATTTCCTGACAGTGAGAACAACTAGCCAGTGGAACAGAAGTTGCCTTCAGAAGTTGTGGGTCCTTCATCAGTGGAGGTTTTTAAGAAGAGATTGGAGAGTTATTTGTCTGAAATTATATTGGTTCCCTTGCTTGAGCGGGGATTTGGACTAGAAGACCTCAAAGGTCTTTCCAACTCTGTTATTCTAGTCTCTCTCTCTCTCTCTCTCTCTCTCTCTCTCTCTCTCTCTCTCTCTCTCTCTCCCTCCCTCCCTCCCTCCCTCCCTCCCTCCCTCTCCATCCCTCTCTCTTTCCCCCCTCTCTGATGCATACATATTTTTACGAATTCTGGGGTGTCTGGTACTGTCTTGATTTTTTTTTTTACTTCTCCCTCTCCCAGAGCCATTTCTGATTCAAAACAATCTTCAGCTACATTATCCTAAGATATCTGCTCAATTCCTCCCTCCCTCCCTCCCTCCCTCCCTTCCTTCCTTCCTTCCTTCCTTCCTTCCTTCCTTCCTTCCTTCCTTCCTTTCTTTCTTTCCTTCCTTCCTTCCTTCCTTCCTTCCTTCTTTCCTTCCTTCTTTCTTTCTTTCCTTCCTTCCTTCTCTTCTCTTCTCTTCTCTTCTCTTCTCTTTTCTTTTCTTTTTTCTTTTCTTTTCTTTTCTTTGTTTCCACTAAAGCCATCGAACCTTCCCCAAACACCAAACTCTCTATTTATTTAAAGTTATACAGTCACCTTTTGTGTGTATTATTAAAGCCCCCAATCGGGTTCTTTTGTTGATAATGTTATTAAAATGCAAAATACTGAATGCAATGTACATAGTGAACAAAAAAACCCAACAACAACATGCTTACTCAAAAGATTGCAACCATTTTCCAAAACAAGAAAGTAGAATTCAATTCCATAATCCCCAGCTGCCAAGGGCTTATATATGTATTTTTGGAACGAACAACCAGTTTGCATTAGCAATTGCGGATCTGGCCGTGTGGCCTAAGATCTTTGCAGGTCTCAAATTCCTTTCCCTCTATGCCTCTCCTTTTCCTTTTTGTAAACATTATTGAATCTTTTTTTTTTCTTTGTTATTATTTCTATCAAGAAAGCCAACAGATAAATTATGGAAATCGGCAAAATACAGTTTTAATTTATCTCCAACATTCTTCAGAAGGTTCACATACAAAGAATAAATCTCTCTGTGTGTAAAACTTGCCTATAGGTTAAAACCCATAACCAATCCATCTCGGAAACTCCCCACCCCCAACTCTCCTTTCTCTTTTCTTTTATGCAGAATTTTCTCAAGCAAAAACCGTGGAAAATATTGATTTCCTATCATCTTCTCCCCCCACACCAAGACTTTCATCTCCTCTGCGGTGTTTTATGACTTTATTCTCCGCCCTTGTTTGATAAGAAGTCACTGCTTTTTCTGTTTGGATGGGGCTCAGATCGGGAGGTTGTTCCAACAGCTCCTACACTCTGCAGAATGAAAACAAAAGTTTGATTTGGGGTTCTACTATCATTGGGTGATTGGGGAACCTGTTTGGCAAAAAGAGAATGAGGATTAACCTTTTTCACCAATCGGAATCTTCTCGCCCAGACTTTGAGAAACTTTCAAAGAGTTTAAAAAAAAAAAAAAAACTCTGTTTCTTCCTGCCTTGTGGGTAATGTTCCAGTTATAACTGGGAGAACCTACTAAAAAGCAATATTTATGGACATCTAGAGAAAAAAAAAGACATTTCTGTGCTAAGGTTTGTCTACAGGTAGTCCTCGAATTATAGAATAGGATAACAGAGTTGGAAGGGACCTTGGAGGTCTTCTAGTCCAACCCCCTGCTTAGGCAGGAAACTCTACACCACTTCAGGCAAATGGTTATCCAACATCTTCTTAAAAACTTCCAATGTTGGAGCACCCACAAGCAAGCCATCCAATTCGTTAGAATAGAATAGAATAGAATAGAATAGAATAGAATAGAATAGAATAGAATAGAGTAGAGTAGAGTAGAGTAGAGTAGAGTAGAGTAGAGTAGAATAGAATAGAATAGAATAGAATAGAATAGAATAGAATAGAATAGAATAGAATAGAATAGAATAGAATAGAATTTTTTTATTGGCCAAGTGTGATTGGACACACAAGGAATTTGCCTTGGTGCATGTGCTCTCAGTGTACATAAAAGACAAGATACATTCATCAAGAATCATAAGGTACAACGCTTAATGATAGTCATAGAGTACAAATAAGCAATCAGGAAACAATATCAATATAAATCGTAAGGATACAAGCAACAAAGTTACAGTCATGCAGTCATAAGTGGGAGGAGATGGATGGTGGGACCGATGAGAAGATTAACAGCAGTGCAGACTTTTAGTCTGCACTTTTAGTAGTGCAACAATTAATTGTTGTAATTGTCAGGAAAATTCTCCTTAATTCCAGGTTGATTCTCTCCTTGGTTAGTTTCCACCCGTTGCTTCTTGTCCTGCCCTCAGGTGCTTTGGAGAATAGTTTGACTCCCTCTTCTTTGTGGCAGCCCCTGAGATATTGGAAGACTGCTATCATGTCTCCCCTAGTCCTTCTTGTCATTAAACGTCTTTTCATTATGATCACAACTGAGCCCAAAATTTCAGTTGCTAAACAAGACAGTGGTTAAAGAACTTTTCTTGCCACAGTTGCTACATGAATCATCCCAGTTGTCAAGTTAGTAACATGGTTGTTAAGCGAATCTGGATTCCCCAGTGGCTTTGCTTGTCAAAAGGTCACAAAAGCGGGGACACCACAATCGTCATAAATATAAACGGTCAAGCATCTGAATATAAATTACGCAATCATCAGGATGCTACAATAGTCGTAAGTGTGAAAAACGGTCATAAATCACTTTTTTCAGTGCCGTTGTAACTTCAAACAGTCACTAAATGAACTGTTGTACATCGAGGGCTAGCTGTATTGGTGCTATTTGGTAGAATATATTTGTAGCTCAGGGTTGAAATGAGGACTCCTCTCTGAGCTTGGTTGTCTCTTTGCTGATGTTTCATTACCCAACTAAGTAACATCATCCGTGAAGATATTATCTAGCTTGGGCATCTGCTTGGACATCTGCAAGAAAACAACCAAGCTCAAAGAGCACCAAGGATCTTTCAAGTATTGGTGCATTTTGTAAATTCTGATCCAATTATGATCAAAACAGCCAGACATAGTCTAGGAGGGAAAAACTTGGTTAGAGATTACAATTTCTTTTTTTTTTTTAAAAAAAATTTGATTTATATGCCGCCCTTCTCCGGAGACTCAGGGCGGCTTACAATGCGTTAAGCATTGTAATACAATTTCTTTGTATTGAGTAAGAGCACTGAAAATAATTGCAGATTTAGAATAATTATGGAACAGCATAATGCTTATTCTAATTTGGTCTATGGGATTTTCCTGTTTTTCAAGGAAGGTTTATGCTAATGTACTAGCAACATTTGAACCTTTCTTGCAGGTGTCTCATTACCCAACTAGGTAACATCTTCAGTTCTACAAGGGAGTGTGGTTTGCTCTCTGTTTATGAACAAATGACTTGCCTTGTCAATATTGGTAGGAATGTGTTGGTGGTTCCTTGATTAGATTGTTGTTTGCTGTTTGATTGTTGGTATAGTATTAAGAGATAAAGATAGAGATAGAGATAGAGATAGAGATAGAGATGGATAGACAGATAGATGGATAGACGGATAGACAAATAGACGGATAGACTGATGGATGGATGGATAGATGGATGGATGGATAGATGGATGGATAGATGGATAGATAGATGGATAGATATATGGATAGATGGATGGATAGACTGATAGATAGACTGATGGATGGATGGATAGATGGATGGATGGATAAATAGATGGATAGACAGAGAGATAGATGGATAGACAGATGAATAAATGGATGGATGGATGGATAGACAGATAGACGGATAGACGGATAGACAAATAGACGGATAGACTGATGGATGGATGGATAGATGGATGGATGGATAAATAGATGGATAGACAGATAGATGGATAGACAGATAAATAAATGGATGGATGGATGGATGGATGGATGGATAGATAGATAGATAGATAGATAAAATGTGAAATTTAAGGTTGAACTCAGGGTTCACCTTAGTGCGCTTGAGAGCGGTTGCTTTCTTGCAGACATTTCATTACCCAGTTAGATAACATCATCAGTGCTAAAAGGGAGTGGGTTTTGCTCTCTTTTTATGTAATTTTATGTACTTGCCCTGTCACTGTTGGTGAGAGCATTCTTGGTGGTTTATTGAGTAGTTTCTTAATTAGGGTATTGTTTAATTCTTGATTGTTTGTCTAACTGGTGTTAATCTGTGTTTGTCTGGGTGTTGGTTGCTGGTGAGGAGGTGATTCCTTTTAGTATTGAATCTTTCTCAATAATTGTAAGAGAAGGACAGGCGGAGGCTGGGAGTGAAGACAGGAATTAGCCTCGAGTCATTACATTCTCATAAACAATCCCAGTCCAATCCCTCTTGAATTCTGTTGACTCTTATCTAGCACCAATTTGGTGTTGACCATTAGTTGACTAGACTCTTGTGTATGAGCATGAGCAATTAACCAGCTTAGCTGGAATTTAACATGTGGTCCTCATTCTTCACACCTGATATTAAACCTGAAAGGAAAAATAATCTATCTTTTCTATTTCCAGCATGATATTTTTGGGCTTTTTCTCTTGTTCCTTCTCTCCTTTTTTTCCCCAACATAACATCCCTGTACTTCAACTTTTACAATTGTTCCCCAAGGCAGAATTGCCTACTGGCTTATGCAAAGATTTGAGCTGATGGCATGGCTAAAAGTCAAATCCAATCAAATCTCTAAAACTAATAGACTTTCCAAATTGGATTGTCAATTCAGGTCAAGATGTTGATTAAATCGGTTGCTTCTGAATCAATCAAGTGATTTTTCTTAGGGGGAAGAATCACCTATCTACCCCGCTAAATTGAATTGAATTGACTTTCCAAATAATATAAAATCAACAATTTCATTCAGAAGTGACACAGTTTGCACACTGGTTTTGAATAGAATAGAACAGAATTCTTTATTGGCCAAGTGTGATTGGACACACAAGGAATTTGTCTTGGTGCATACTCTCTCGGTGTACATAAAAGAAAAGATACATTCATCGAGAATCATACGGTACAACATTTAATGATAGTCATAGGGAAACAGTCAATATAAATCTTAAGGATACCAGCAACAAGGTTACAGTCATACAGTCATAAGTGGGAGGAGATGGGTGATAGGAACGATGAGAAGATTAATAGTAATGCAGATTTAGTAACTAGTTTGGCAGTGTTGAGGGAATTATTTGTTTAGCAGAGTGATGGCATTCGTGGAAAACTGTTCTGGTGTCTAGTTGTTCTGGTGTGCAGTCCTCTATAGCGTCATTTTGAGGGTAGGAGTTGAAACAGTTTATGTCCAGGATGTGAGGGGTCTGTAGACATTTTTACAGCCCTCTTTTTGACTCGTGCAGTATACAGGTCCTCAATGGAAAGCAGGTTGGTAGTAATTGCAGCTCTAATTATCCTCTAAAGTCTGTGTCTGTCTTGTTGGGTTGCAGATCTTGTTGGGTTGCAGAATTTTGATGATAAAGCTTACAACTTTTTAGGGGAGAGAGAGAGAGAGGGAGGGGGAAGGGAGGGGGGAAGGAGAGAGGGAGGGAGTGAGGGAGGGAGAGAGGGAGGGAGGGAGGGAGGGAGGGAGGGAGAGAGAGAGAGAGAGAGAGAGAGAGAGAGAAAGAGAGAGAGAGAGAGAATATTCTCCCTTTCTCAAAATGTTAGAATGTGGCTCAATTCAATGAAAATGACAAATGGGAGATTCAAGAACCCCAAAATGTCATTATAAAACTCATCAGCCTTTGATCTTCTTTCCATTCTCAGCAAAATTCTTCTGTTCATCCATGATTGCTTTCCCTGGCTTTTCCATGATGGACATTTCCGTAACTAAATCTTGCATTTCAGTTATTGGAAACATTTCTGCAAAAAATTAGATGTATGGTTTCTCACAACCCTGTGGAGATATCCTGCCACAATATCCTTTTTATATGTGAGCCCATTGTTTCCTGAGAGGAGTTTTACTTATAGATGTCCCAAGGAAACTTTTTCAAAAATCAGCTGGACTTTCTTTGTTTTTTCCTGGAAGATGTTTCCCTTTTCATTCAGGAAGCTTCTTTAGTTCCAAAGAAGAAGCTTCTTGGATGAGAAGTGAAATGTCTTCAAGGAAAAAAACCACAAAGAAAGTCTAATTTATTACCTTTCTTCTTTTAACAACTCCATAATCCCTTGTGGGGTGGAATCTTGGCAACTGAATAGAGCTAGCAGAGTGTTTACTGGCCGGATGCCCTTCCTATTGCCAATGTGGAGTTTTGTTCAGCAGGTATATTTTCATTGTGCCCAGAGAGAGACATATCTGCCTCTACCTAGGATCGAACTCACAGCCTCCTGATTGTGAGGCAAGAGCTCCCCCTCTAGGCCACTGCACCACTCTAAAGAAAGTCCAGTTGACTTTTGCAAAAGTACCTTTGGGACAACTGTTAGGATCTGGTTTGAGCCTAACAAGTTGTCCAGGCAATATATGTGTACTGTAACTTTAATATGTAAATGTATTATGTTACTTTAAAGGTTTTCCTGCTGATTCATTGTAATGCCGAGTCATGCTGTAATTAGGTAATGACTGGTTGTGAGAGTATTTAAGCAAGGTATTGTAACGTATTCAGTTTGATGATGAAGCTGATATGATATGCTACCAGAGTATGATATGCTACCATTGTGAGGAGTTGCTAACATTCTGCTAATCATCGTTGGATGGATCTGTTACCATCGTGGTTTGTGAACCAGAGTGAGTTTGCTATTCTAACTAACTACTGTTTGTTTGGTAAGAAGATATCTGTAACTACTGGACTGATTTTACTGGCAAAGACTTGGAATTTGTTTAAAGACTATGAGACTGTTTTTCTACTATGAAGTAAGCTTTTGATAAACCAGTTTGCATAACTCTTATTCATTGCTCTCAGCAACGTTTCTCTGTGCTCTACACTCTGCTGGTTGGTAACACAACACCAATATCCTTAACAACAACCATGACTGGATCACTGAGAATCTCAATAGACATTTACCTTTAGATGTTTTATCTAACTTAATTTTGATCTATCCATGGAAGTTAGCCTTCCAACTTTTTCTGCTTGTAGAGAGATCATCCCAGGTGTCTTGAAATATCCCAAGGAGGTACCTGAATTGTTACAATTACTGAATTTTAAGCTGAATTGTTCAAAATCAAGGTATCTTTTATCATACATAGTGGTTGTGCCCTGAAACGAAAAAATATTGGAAGAAAATACATAAGTGGCTACAGGAATTAACAGGATATCAGATAGAATATACCCCAGAACTATTTCTCCTAGGGATAGTTAAAAGGAAATACGACAAAAAAATAATATATATCATTTTACGTATAATAACCGCAGCAAGGATAGCTTTCGCGCAATCTTGGAGAAATGCAAACATACCTTCTAAAGGTTTAGTACTTAAAAGAAATATTTGATTGTGCTGAAATGGACAAATTAACAATTGAACCAAAAGGACAAATAGATTCGGAATACTACAAAACATGGGAGAAGTGGTACAACTGGATTGAGAACAGAAAAATGGAAAAGAAATAGAGAAAATAGAAGTAGAATTAAAATGTATAGTAAAAATGTATAGAGTGTATTTGAATTGGAATGTTATGGTATGAAAATGGTCGCAGTTATGCATAAAATGTGAGTAAGATTATTTGTTTATTTGTAAAAATGCAATAAAAATATTAATAAAAAAAAAAAGAAATGTCCCAAGGAGATACTCTTGAACTATAACAAATTATCATTTGTTGCAATGCATCACAATCACATTGCAGGTTCTTGACCATTCCCAATTAAAGAGCTGTGTTTTGCTTCTGGCATGGCATGTCCTGATTTTATTCACATGGCACCATATTTTTTGGAGCAACTGCATTCCTGGAAGTGGTTTTGTTGGGGTATGAAGTGTAGACTACCTCCACAATGATAGACCTCAGGCAACATTGTTGTCTTAACAAAGTGGTTAAAAGTCTACACACATGGCAACTGAACTGGATATTGCAACCTCTGAAGGAGATGACCAGGCTGAGCCCAAGAGAGGGGTCAAACATGCCATAAGTCACGAGTCCCTGCGCACCCTCAAGAGATCTAAATCCAGCCTTTCTTGAATGCTTTCTTATTCTGGGTCATTCCCTTTGACTGTTAGTAGGTCAGATTTTTGTAGAGAATTTACGCTTGCAATAAATCTGAATCTCCTGATTTCCCCAATGCTTGAAACCCTCATGGTTAAAAACTACAAAGGCAGTAAATCATGTCTGAAGAGGAACAGAACCAGAGTCTAGCTGATTTTAGCTAAGCTTCTTCACCACTGCTCCATACTTTCCGTAAGGCTGAGGGGGTGGCGGCGTGTTGCTCTAAAGTCTTCCAGAAGTTTCCATGCCTGAGAGGAATCTTTCCTTGGTCTTTCCAATATTTATCAGTGTCTTCACTACTACACCACAGAAATTCTTAGGGTGAGAAAGAGATAGTGGCCCAAATTCTATAGTAACTTTAACTCCCAAAGGGAGCAATAGAATCTCAGCCTCATGACTCCTAATTCCTAACTATTACGCTAATCTGTTGAGATATCTAAAAGGTGCAAGTTTTGGACCAATAAAGGAGAATATTTGTAGCTCAGGGTTGAAATGAGTTGTCCTTGATGCTCTCTGAGCTTGGCTGTTTTCTTGCAGACATTTCATGACCTAACTAGATAACATCATCATCTCTAGTTAGAATTGGGTTTTCCTCACTGATCAGATATAAATGATCTGCCATATCATCCTACCAACAGAAGAAAATATCTGTAGCTCAAGGTCGAACTGTGGGGGTCCTTGATGCTCTCTGGTCTTGGTTCAGTGGTGGGTTGCTACCGGTTTGCCCCGGATTGGGAAAATCAGTAGCGGCGTCAGTGGCGTGAGGCTCCGCCCGCCCACCCGGATGTCTCAGCACATGCACGAGCGAATGGGTAGCGAGCCAGTAGCGAACTGGTAGCGACGGGATTTGAATCCCACTACTGGCTTGGTTGTTTACTTGCAGATGTTTCATGACCCAACTAGGGAACATCACTTCTGGAAGGGAGTGAGGTGTGTGGAGTGGAGAAAGAAAAAGGGAGGAATAGGACAAGGAGTAGACCCAGGAGAAGGAAGAGGAAGAAGAGGAGGAGGAGGAGGAGGAGGAGGAGGAGGAGGAGGAGGAGGAGGAGGAGGAGGAGGAGGAGGAGGAGGAGGAGGACTGTGAGGTTCTTGGTGCTCTCTGAGCTTGGTGGTTTACTTCAGGACATTTCATGACCCAACTAGGTAACATCACCAGTGCACTGATAATGTTACCCTTGTTAAGATGTTTAATTTAATAGCTGGAAGAGAGTAAAGTATATAATGAGCCAAAACACACAGCTGTAGCTGATTGGTTGGAGAGTGTGAGCTCCTGCATGAGGCAATCTATCTTATGATTGGGTACTGTGATTGTAAAGGGGGCGTTTCCCTTGTTTCCCGCCTTTTTTCCGATGTGCTCTGTTCTGTGATTTGCCTGACAATTTACCTCACGATGTAGTGACGTGCCTGACTATCTTGTCTGATATAAATATAGATTGTTAAATATATTTATTTATATTAATATAAATAAGAAAATAACCAAGTTCGGAGAACAACAAGGACCCGTCACAAGTTTTGCGAAAATGTGTTAAAAAGAAATAAAGCCAAACAACAGAATATTAAGACTTAGAGAAAAAATAATAATAAAGGCAATAAAATTTGTTTGCAGACAAATAAAATGTTTGTCAGTTTTACTTTGGGATTTGAAGAGCTGTTTACAGTCTCCTAGCAACACTCTTTTCAATTTTTCACACTACAGCTAATGAAAAAAAAAAAAAGAACCATTTACTACAGATTGTTCAATAAACATAACATGAACTCTTTAAACTTTGAATAATAATTGAACTTCCTTCCTTCCTTCTTTCCGTTCTCCTTCACTCACTCACTCACTCACTCACTCCCTTCCTTCTTCTCCCTCCCTCTTTCTCTCTCCTCCCTCCCTTCCCTCCCTTCCATCTACCATCCATCCTCCCTCCCTCCCTCCCTCTCTGCCTCCATGCTTCCCTCCCTCCCTCTCCTTCCCTCTTTCTCCCTCCTCCCTCCCTTCCCTGCCTTCCACCTACCATTCATCCTTCCTTCCTCCCTCCCTCCTTCCCTTCCTCTCTCTCTCCCTGCCTCCATGCTTCCCTCCTTCCTTCCCTCCCTCCCTCCCTCTCCCTCCCACTTTCTCCCTCCTCTCTCCCTTCCCTGCCTCCCTCCCTCCCCTCCCCTTCCTCCCACCTCCCATCCATCCATCCATCCATCCATCCATCCTTCCTCTCTCTCTCCCTCCCCTTCCCTCCCTTCTACCTATCCATCCTTTCTCCCTCCCTCTCTTCCTGTCTCCATGCTTCCCTCCCTTCCTTCCTTCCCTCCCTCCCTTCCTCTCCCTCCCTCCCCTCCCTTCCATCTATCATCCATCCTTCCTCCCTCCATCCTTCTCTCCCTCCCTCCCCTTCCCTCCTTTCCACCTACCATCCATCCTCCCTTCCTCCCTCCCCCACTCTCCCTCCCTTCCTCTCTCCCTGCCTCCATGCTTCCCTCCTTCCTCCCTTCCCTCCCTCTTTCTCTTTCTTTCTTCCTTCCTTCATTTTCCTCTCCCTCCCTCTTTCTCTCTCCTCCCTCCCTCCCATTCCCTCCCACCTACCATCCATCCTTCCTTCCTCCCTCCCTCCTTCCCTCCCCCTCTCTCTTTCCCTGCCTCCCTGCTTCCTTCCTTCCTTCCCTCCCTCTCTCCCTTCCTCTCCCTCATTCTTTCTCCCTCCTCCTTCCCTTTCCTCCTTCCCTCCCTTCCTCTCCCTCCCTCTTCCTCTCTCCTCCTTCCCCTTCTCTCCCTCCCTGACTTCCTCTCTCCCTGCCTACCTGCTTCCCTCTGTCCCTCCCTCCCTCCCTCCCTCCCTCCCTCCTTCCTTCCTTCCCTCCCTCCCTCCCTCCCTCTTTTCCTCCCTCCCTCCCTCCAGTTATTGCTTTATTACAGGGGAAAAAATAAAATTAGATAAATTCTGATGCATCTTTGTGAGTGGGGGTGTTTGTAGCTCTAAAGACAAAGTTCAACCATTAAAAGGAGTAAACATTTAGTTAGTCTAGACTGGTTCAGTGATTCTCTGAGTGAATTTGAAACACATTTTTTTTTCTCTTTGGCAGAAAACGAGGTTTCTAAATAAATATGTTTTTCACAAAAGAGTGTCAATGGGTGCAACTTAAATATGTTTGTTAATGTCTTAGCAACAATGAAAACATGAAACACAACACTCAATTTGGAGAAGAATAAATTCTCCCTTGAGAAATCTTCTCCCCCTCTCTTTCCATTAATATTTTGCTTTAAAAGGAAGAAACAGGTTTAGTTTCTTTCATGTGCTTTGTGTGTGTGTGTGTGTGTGTGTGTGTGTGTGTGTGAGAGAGAGAGAGAGAGAGAGAGAGAGAGAGAGAGAGAGAGAGAGACAGACAGACAGACAGACAGACAGACAGACAGACAGACAGACAGACCAGGAAAAGGAAGGAAGGAAATACATGGAGGGAGGGAGGGAGGGAGAAAATGGGGGAAGGGGAAGGAAGGAAAGAAGGAAATTGAGGGAGGAAGGGAGGGAAGGGAGGGAAAGAGGCAGGAAGAAAGAAGGAAATGGAGAGAGAGAGGAAAGGAAGGAAGGAAAGGGAGGGAGGGAAAGGAAAGAAAAGGGAGGGAAGAAATGGGGGAGCGAAGGAGGAGGGAGGAAGGGAGGGAGGGGAGGGAGGAAAGGGAGGGAGGGAAAGAGAGAAGGGAGGAGAGAGGAAATGAAGGAGAGAGAGAAGGAAGGAAGGAGGAAAGAAGGAAATGAAGTGAGGGAGGGAGGAAATGGGGAGGAAGGAGAAGGAAGGAAAGAAGGCAGGAAGGGAATGGAAGGAGGGAGGGAGGAAGGGAGGGAGGAGGAAGGAAAGAAGGAAGAAATGAAGGAAGAAATAGGGAGTGAGAAGATGGGGAGCGAGAAGAAAGGAAGGAAGGAAATGGAGTAAGGGAAGGAAGGGGAAGAAAGGAAGGAAATGGTGGGAGGGAGGAAATGGGGAAGTGAAGGATGAGAAAGGAAGGGATGGAGGGAGCGAGGGAGGGAGGAAGGAAAGGAAAAAAGAAAGAATGAAACAAGGAAGGAAGGAAGGAAGGAAGGAAGGAAGGAAGGAAGGAAGGAAGGAAGGAAGGAAGGAAGGAAGGAAGGAAGGAAGGAGAGGCAGACCCCTTTCCAGAAAGGAGTGAAAACATGGCTCTGCTTCCTTGCTGGTTAGTGCCCTTCACCTTTTAATTTTTAACAATGCTTTAACCAAAGTTACCTCCTTTAAATTTTTAACTGTTATATATTGCTTCTACATTTTAATATTTTATGGTACACCACCCAAGAGGAAGGTATGAGGGAGATGTTCAAAATGGTAATGAATAAAAAATAAAAATAAACCTTGGCAATCTTTTCTGAAAACAAACAAGCAAGCAAGAAGAAAACAGACAAAACTTTCCTGGCCATGGAGTTGAACAAGGACAAAAAGATTAAACCAAACCTATAAAAATCAAAGATATAATTTTTTTTGTTTGTTTCTTTGCTTGCTTTATTGCTCCCTTGCTCCTTCCCTCTCTCCATTCCCTTCTTTTTTCCTTCCTTCCTCCCTCACCCTCCATTTCCTTCCTTCTTTCCATCCATCCATCCATCCTTCCATCTTTGTTCAATCTTTCTTTCTTTTTCCTTCCATCCATCTTCCATCCATCATTCTTTTCTTCCATCCATCTTCCTTTCTCCCTCCCTCTCTCCCTCCCTCCATGTCCTTCTTTCTTTCCATCCATCCATCCATCCATCCATTTCCTTCAATCTTTCTTTCTTCCTTTCTTCCATTCATCTTCCCTCCTTCCTCCCTCTCTCCCTCATTTCCTCCCTTCCTTCTTTCCATCCATCCATCCATCCATCCATCTCCCTTCAATTTTCTTCCTTCCTTCCTTCCATCCATCCATCATTCCTTTCTTTCATTCATCATACCTTTCTCCCTCCCTCCCTCCATTTCCTTCCTTCTTTCCAACCATTTTCCATCCATCATTCTTTTCTTCCATCCATCTTCCTCCCTCCCTCCCTCCCTCCCTTGTTTCATAATGGGTATAAATGGTGTAGGATTTCCTGCTTGAACAAGGGGGTGGACTAGAAGACCTCCAAGGTCCCTTCCAACTCTGTTAATGTGTTATTCTGGTTTGGGTCAGTTGCTCTACTGAGCAAATACTCATAAGGTGTTTCTTCTTCTTCTTTTATTTTTCTTTTCTTTTCTTTCTTTTTTTGTCTTTTTAATCAGTCAGACCTTATGATCTGCCAACGAGGAAATGTATGCTAATCTACCCTTTTAAAAACAAGTGTGAACTCCATTACACTTTAAAAGCTAATCGACTGGGCATAGAAATCAATTTACTGTGAACCATAACTTCTTACATTTTGAATTTCTAGTCCATATGGAAGGAAGATATTTCAAGTATTGGGACCTATTGTTGGAAGTCTTGGGAGGGGGAGAGGGATGAAACATTCATTGGAGGAAGATTTATAACGATGAAGAAGATCATTTCCTGACATTAGGTTGCTCCTTGCAAGATCTGAACATTGAATAGAGAAGTTGCGATCCAAACTCTGCTAAAAATGTGCTTGATGCAAATTTTCCTTTTCACTTAACGGATGCCAGTTGCTGAATTAGAATAATAGAATAACAGACTAAGAGTAGAGTAGAGTAGAGTAGAGTAGAGTAGAGTAGAGTAGAGTAGAGTAGAGTAGAATATTAATAGAATAGAATAGAATAGAATAGAATAGAATAGAATAGAATAGAATAGAATAGAATAGAATAGAATAGAATAGAATAGAATAGAATAGAATAGAATAGAAGGAAGGGACCTTGGAGGTCTTCTAGTCCAACCCCCTGCTTAGGCAGGAAGCCATGTACAATTTCAGAGAAACTGTTGTCCAATCTCTTCTTAAAAACTTCCAGTGTTGGAGCATTCACAATTTTTGGAAGCAAGTTGTTCCACTGATTAATTGTTCTAACTGTCAGGAAATTTCTCCTTAGTTCTAAGTTGCTTCTCTCCTTGATGAGTTTCCACCCATTGCTTCTTGTCCTACCCTCAGGTGCTTTGGAGAATATCTTGACTCCCTCTTCTTTGTGGAAGCCCCTGAGATATTGGAAGACTGCTATCATGTCTCTCCTAGTCCTTCTTTTCATTAAATTAGACATACCCAGTTCCTGCAACTGTTCTTTATATGTTTTAGCGTCCAGTCCCCTCATCATCTTTGTTGCTCTTCTCTGCACTCTTTCTAGAGTCTCAACATCTTTTTTTATATCATGGCAATGGTGAAATCCAGCCGGATCTATCTGGCTCGTGCAAACTAGTAGCACTGGTGGTGGGAGGCTCTGCCCACCCACTGGGACATCATTATGTCCCATTTTTGACCCTGTGCGCATGCGCAGAAGAGGCGTGCCCGCTCTCACTCCCAAACCGGTAGTGAAGGTAAGTGCATTTCACCACTGCATTATAGTGACCAAAACTGGATGCAGTATTCCAAGTATGGCCTTACCAAGGCATTATAAAGTGGTATTAACCCTTCGCGTGTTCTTGATTCTATCCCTCTGTTTACGCAGCCTAGAACTGTGTTGGCTTTTTTGGCTGCTGCTGCACATGGCTGGCTCATCTTTAAGCGATTGTCCACTAGGACTCCAAGATCCCTCTCACAGTTACGATTATTAAATCAGGTACCACTTATACTATACCTGTGCATTTGGGTTTTTTTTTTTTTTGCCTAAATGTAGAACCTTCTAGGTCTCCTAGACCAACGCCCTGGTCAGACAGGAAACTCTGTAATAAGAAATAGGGAAGCCGAGCAGAGGTGGGTTTCATCAGGTTCTGACCAGTTCTGGAGAACCGGTAGCAGAAATTTTGAATAGTTCGGAGAACCAGTAGTAAAAATTCTGACTGGCCCCACCCCCATCTATTCTCTGCCTCCCAAGTCCCAGCTGATCAGGAGGAAGTGAAGATTTTACAGTATCCTTCCCCTGCCATGCCCACCAAGCCACGCCCACCAAGCCATGCCACGCCCACCAAGCCACACCCACAGAACGGGTAGAAAAAATTTTTTGAAACCCACCACTGAAGCCGAGATTCAAAATGTGCCAAAACTTTGCTTGGTGCAAATTGTTCTTTTTCCTTAATGGATGCGAGTTGCAGAATTGAGTTTCGGGGGCTGAATTGGAAACACCGAATGCGCTGCCGTCCTTCGTTGAGGATCAAGATGAGCAAATGTGGAAGATCCTCCACTGCTATTCCCTTCCAGCCAATTGGATTTGTGCCAGCCCCTTTCCACACACCTATTTTAGTAGTGCAATTGCGTGTGCAATGATGGGAGGCCGTGGCCGCAGAGTACGTAATTGGGTGTGCAAATGTCTCATTATTGGCCTTTCTGTGCGCAATTAACCAATTTGCCGATAGGGTCACCAAAGCTTTGCTGCTAAATTAGACGGGCATCTGCACAGACAAATGAGAGGCATGTAATTGCGCAGACCAAACAAAATCAGACAGATTATTTTGGGAAAGGTGGGTTTGGTTGCAATTTCGTGGGATGTTACTCAGAAGAAAACCAGCAAAATGGGAAGAGATATTTCCATCCTGCTTGCTTGCTTGTTTTCTGTCTGTCTTTCTTTCTTTCTTTCTTTCTTTCTTTCTTTCTTTCTTTCTTTCTTTCTTTCTTTCTTTCTTTCTTTCTTCCTTCCTTCCTTCCTTCCTTCCTTCCTTCCTTTCTTTCTTTCTTTTTCTTTCTTTCTCTATTTCTCTCTCTCTCTCCTCCCTCCCTCCCTCTCCTTCCTCCTTCCCTCCCATTTCCTTCCTTCCTTTTTTCTTTTCCTTCCTTCCTTCCTTCCTTCCTCCTTCCCTCCCTCCCTCCCTCCTCCCTCTCTCCTTCCCTCCCTCCCCCTTCTTTCCTTCCTTCCTTCCTTCCTTCCTTCCTTCCTTCCTTCCTTCCTTCCTTCCTTCCTTCCTTCCTTTCCTTCCTCCCTCCATCTCCTTCCTTCCTCCTTCCTTCCACCCTTCCTTCCTTCTTTTCCTCCCTCCATCTCCTCCCTCCCTCCTTCCTTCCCCCCTTCCTTCCTTCCTTCGTCCTTCCTTCCCCACTTCCTTCCTTCCCTCCTTCTTTCCTTCCTTGGTTTCTGAAGCAATTTTGCATCCTTCTTCGACCGTCCATGCTACCATCCAATCTACATTTCTTTTGCTTCTGTAGGAAAATGTCATGTGGAACTGTGCCTAATGCATTAGATGATTCAACAATGACTTTTGTCTCCTGCTCTTTCTTTTCTTTTTCTCTTTTTTCATTTTTTAAATTATTTTAGAAGAAATGAAAATGCCTTGGCACTTGTTATCTTTCAGCAGGAAAAAAAGGGAAAGGAAAAAAAAAACCTTTCTAGGAAAATGTCACTATTTGCAATTAAAATTTGGAATTGTTGGTCAGAGCCAGTTTGGTCTAAATGAACTTGTATCTGGGCAAATGGGATCGAATTTCTCATGAACCCCTAGCAGACCTATCATGGATCCTACGAAAATATGATTAAGAATTGGAATTGTTTAATAGACCAATAAATAAACAAGCCATGTTTCCTTCCTTCCATCTCTCTCTCATCTATTATCTCTAGTGTCTCTCTCTCTCCCTCCCTTCCTGCTCCTCTCATCTCTATTATGAAGAACGGTTGCAGGAACTGGGCATGGCTAGTCTAGTGAAGAGAAGGACCAGGGGAGACATGATAGCAGTCTTCCAATATTTGAGGGGCTGCCACAGAGAGGAAAGGGCTCAAGCTATTTTCCAAGGCACCTGAAGGCCAGACAAGGAATAATGGATGGAGACTGACCAAGGAGAGATTCAACCCAGAAATGAGGAGACATTTCCTGACAGTGAGAACAATCAACCCATGGAACAGAAGTTGCCTTCAGAAGTTGTGGGAGCTTCATCACTGGAGGCTTTCAAGAAGAGACTGGATTGCCATCTGTCAGAAATGGTGTAGGCTCTCCTACTTGGGGGGGCGGGGGTTGGACTGGATGACCTCCAAGGTCCCTTTCAACTCTTTTAATCTAATTTAATCTCCCCCTCCCTCCATCCCTCTGTCATCTATCTATTATCCCTCTCTCCTCCTCCCTTCCTCCCTCTCTCATCTATTCTCTCTCCCCCTCCATTCCTCCCTCTCTCATCTATCTATTATCTTTCTCTCCCCCTCCCTTCCTGCCT
Organism: Pantherophis guttatus; assembly: GCF_059756535.1. Taxonomy (NCBI): domain Eukaryota; kingdom Metazoa; phylum Chordata; class Lepidosauria; order Squamata; family Colubridae; genus Pantherophis; species Pantherophis guttatus. Next base: position 6,222,337 of record NC_142064.1, read on the forward strand.
CTCTCATCTATTCTCTCTCTCCCCCTCCATTCCTCCCTCTCTCATCTATCTATTATCTTTCTCTCCCCCTCCCTTCCTGTCTCTCTCATCTATTCTCTCTCCCCCTCTGTTCCTCCCTCTCTCATCTATCTATTATCTTTCTCTCCCCCTCCCTTCCTGCCTCTCTCATCTATTCTCTCTCTCCCCCTCCGTTCCTCCCTCTCTTATCTATCTATTATTTCTCTCTCTCTCTCTTTCCCTCCTTCCCTCTGCTCTCCCTCCCCCCTCTCTCTTTGATAAAGCAAAGGAGGGAGGAATGAGAAGCAATCATAGAAAAGAAAAACATTGTTAATAGAATATCTGAAACTTTCCTTATGTTCTTAGAGGTCAGGATGTCTGGTTTGTTGAGAAATATACTGTAGGAGAAAAACCGGCAGAGTCTGGAGGCAGAGTCAAGAGAGGAATCAGCCTGGGGTCATTACATTCCACAAATGGTCTAAATCCAATCCCAGTTGAATTCGGTTGACTCTTGTCTAGTGCCAATTTAATGCCGACTGTTTTTTTTTTTTTTTAATTTGATTTATATGCCGCCCTTCTCCGGAGACTCAGGGCAGCTTACAATGCGTTAAGCAACAGCCTTGTAGTTTGTTGACTACATTCTTGAGTAGGGGCAAGAACAATAAGTCAGCTTAACTGGAACTTAAGGTGTGGTTCTGATTCTTCTTACCTGACATATACACTCAAAAACCATTGGTATAAACTTGAAATAGATCCTGTAAATCTTCTCCATTCAAGATGAACCAAAGTTGACAGGATAGCAGTATTCCAGTATTTGAGGAACTGCTGGAAAGAAGAGGGATCAAGCTATTCTCCAAAGCACCAGAAGACAAGACAAGAAACCATGGATGGAAACTAATCAAGGAGAGAAGAAACCTGGAATTAAGGAGAAAGAGTGAGGACCATTAACCAGTGGAAGGACTTGCCTCCAGAAGTTGTTGGTGCTTCATCACTGGAGGTTTTTAAGAAGAAATAAGACAACCACTTGTCTGAAATTGTATAGGGTCTCCTGTTTGAGCAGGGGGTTGGACTAGTAGACCCCCATGAGGAGGACCAAACTTTGGACTAGGCATCTTTCAGTTCCTCTTAAGACCATATATGTCTAAATGTACCACCCAGATGATGTATACGTAATTTAGAGTATAAGAATATGCTTCTGTAAACCCTTCGGGGTTCAAACAATTTGCTGTGATATTGCTGTTTGAACCTATGCATAGTAAAATCTTTCCTGCATTGAAGAGCTTGGCCTAGTCCCATCTTTCCTACAACACCCAAGGTCCTGTTCATCTCTATTCCGATTGATTGAAAGTTATGGGTCCTACCTGTTTATAACTCAGAAATACCTAGGTTCAATGCGGGTTCATTACATTTCTACAGGTTATTGCACTGCTTTAAAGGTATTGTAAGCTGCAGAGATACTCCTTGACTGTAGCAGGAAGAAATCCAATAAATGGATAAATAAATGCAAGATTCAGCAATTGGAACTATTTCTGCATCTTGTAACCCCTTGCTTTCAATGAGAGGGAGATGAACTGCCCTTAACTCTGACAACAAAACCACTGGATGTTTCTTTATCTGGGATTGCACCATTCTGTATTTCATGCAAATCACTTGAAAGGCCTTGTAGCTGCATTGAAATAGCCATGCTAAGGTCGCTTAGTTTTAATTAATAGAACAATTAATCAATGGAATGACTTGCCACCAGAAGTTGCAGCTGCTCAATCGTTGGAGGTTTTGAAGAAGAGATTGGACAGCCATTTGTCTGGAAAGGTATAGAGTCTCCTGCTTGAGCAAGGTGTTGGATTAGAAGACTTCCAAGCTCCTTCTCAACTCTATTGTTATTCTCTTAATTCCCCCACCCACCCACTTATATGGAGTCCCCTCCGGAGGACATATCTGTGGTCCCCCTAACCAACTTGCTCAGACTGAAGAAGCTATTCGAATAATAGCAATAGCACTTACTGTAGACTTATATACCACTTCACAGTGTTTTACAGCCCTCTCTAAGTGATTTGCAGAGTCAGCATCTTGACCCTAAAAAACCTGGGTCCTCCTTTTACTGACCTTGGAAAGATGATTCAGCCAGGATTGAACTCCTGGCAGTGGGCAGAGTTTGCCTGTCATACTGCCATCTAACCACTATGCCACCATGTGCACTCAGAGAAGCAAAATTGAGGAGTAGTGCTGTAATTTTTATTTACAGGAAAATTTCATGGGAATGGCAAAAAAAAAAAAAAGGAACTGGGTATGTCTAGTTTAATGAAAAGAAGGACTAGGGGAGATATGATAGGAGTGTTCCAGTATCTCAGGGGTTGCCACAAAGAAGAGGGAGTCAAGCTATTCTCCAAAGCACCTGAGGGCAGGACAAGAAGCAATGGGTGGAAACTAATCAAGGAGAGAAGCAACCTGGAACTAAGAAAGAATTTCCTGACAGTGAGAAAAATTCATCAGTGGAACAACTAGCCTCCAGAAATTGGGAATGCTCCACCACTGGAAGTTTTTAAGAAGATGTTGGAGAACCATTTGTCTGAAGTGGTGTAGGGTTTCCTGCCTAAGCAGGGGGTTGGACTAGAAGACCTCCAAGGTCCCTTCCAACTCTGTTATTCTATTGTTCTATTGAGAACCTTCAAACTCACAGGCCGCTGGTAGTGAACTTGGGATCAAGAAACACATATTGCCACACATACGAGTTGGAAATAGAGCATCATTTTAAATAAGACCATTCATTTTTACCACAGAAATTTCCTCCAGTATTGACAATAACAGAATAATAGAGTTGAGAGGGACCTTGAAGGTCTTCTAGTCCAACTCCCTCCTCAGGCAGGAAACTACCATTTCAGACAAATGGTTGTCCAATTTCTTCCTAAATACATCCAGTGTTGGAGCATTCACAATTTCTGAAGGCAAGCTGTTTTCTCTGATTAATTGTTCTAACTGTCAGGAAATTCCTCCTTAGTTCCAGGTTGCTTCTCTCCTTCAGTTTCTCTCCATTGCTTCTTGTCCTGCCTTCAGGTGCTTTGGAGAATAGGTTGGCCCTCCTCTTTGTGGCAGCCTCTCAAATATTGGAACACTGCTATCATCTTCTCTTCTCTTCTCTTCTCTTCTCTTCTCTTCTCTTCTCTTCTCTTCTCTTCTCTTCTCTTCTCTTCTCTTCTCTTCTCTTCTCTTCTCTTCTCTTCTCTTCTCACAAAACAAAACAAAAATAAAATTAGAAAAAAACTAGGTTTATTTGTATACTTTCTAGCAAAACACAAAAACAGAGACAATCCTGCTGCAACACAATTCTGTTTCCTAAAATATTAGCTAACATTTGATGGTTGGTGGATGACATCTACAAAGTATAACCAAACCAATCTATTTCCATCTATATAGTTTTGCATGTGGTCTCCAGTTCCATATTTCATCTGCAGACTAAAAAAAATAAACAGAATGTTTTTTTAAAAAATCATAGAACATTTGCATTTAACTAAGCATATTTTTTTTTTCAAAATGTACTTTCTCTCGAAAGGCATAATTCTAAACCTCTTTTTTTTTTTTTGGTCTCCAAACATGCATTTTTAATAGATGTTGATGCTTTCTTCCCCGCTGAGTATTAAGTCAGAACTTGCAGAAAAATAGCAAAGCTGCCGGATAACTGAGTTTTCAACCAGCCTATTAGTTTAGGCGGTGAAGAGGTGGGTCTGATCACATTGGAATCTGCAAAAATTGAATCCTTCTGTCTCCCTAAAGGGTGAAGAGTCCCCATCCTTTCCTAACATTGATTTCCACATTTTCCTCTCCCATCCCATCCATCTCATCTCCTACTATGATCATGAAAGAATATAAACTATTTAATTTATGGAGAAAGATATAAAAAAGGAGAATGGATTTTTTTAAAAAAATGCTTATTTTAAATTTACCAAGCTACCCATACTGCCATTTTTTTTTCTTGTTGTTGTTAAAATCAGGACTAACTAAATCTAGAACAGACTCAGGTTTAATAATCATAATTTCAACTTCAACTTCAAATCTTTATTGTCAGTGCATAACATATGTACAATGAGATTGGTTGAGCTCCCTCAGTGCACCACTACTCCCAACACAATGCAACTCACAGTGAAGACAGAAAACCCCTAACCCAATAAATCATATTAACAACCCCCAGTCCTATAGCACCAGTGTGAACAAGTTACACATTGCACCAGCCCTGCAAGTCCATCATATTACATAGTTATGATGTTATTTTGCATTTAGGAGTCTGACAGCCCACAGATTCTTCTCCTTCTCCTTCTCCTTCTCCTTCTCCTTCTCCTTCTCCTTCTCCTTCTCCTTCTCCTTCTCCTTCTCCTCCTTTTTCTTTTCCTCCCCTCCCCCTTCTCCTCCTCCCAAAAATAATATAATGTAATATAATATAATAATATAATATAATATAATATAATATAATATAATATAATATAATATAATATAATATAATATAATATAATATAATATAATATAATATAATATAATATAATATAATATAATATAATATAATATAATATAATTAATAATAATATAATAATAATAATAATAATATAATATAATATAATATAATATAATATAATATAATATAATATAATATAATATAATATAATATAATATAATATAATATAATATAATTAATAATATAATAATAATAATAATAATATAATATAATATAATATAATATAATATAATATAATATAATATAATATAATATAATATAATATAATATAATAATATAATATAATATAATATAATATAATATAATAGTAATGCAATGCAATGCAATGCAATGCAACACAACACAATACAATACAATACAATACAATACAATACAATACAGTACAGTACAGTACAGTACAATACAACATAATATCCAATTATTGGAGTACAGTCCTTTGCACCTCAGTTATAAAAAAAAAATACCAACTAGTACAGTTTACCTTTAATGCGGTACTTTTATTGAATTATTTTTGTTGTTTTCAGATATACCTTCCATCTCCGTAATAACGATTCATTCATTTATTATCAACATCCGCAGATCTAAAAAAGCTGCAAAGCTTCAATCAAAAAGTGGCATATATTGTTTTACACAATATACATACATGCACCCTTAGGAACTGTCTTGAATTGTATTAACATTTTCTTATCCCGCTGAGGGGGAGAAAAAAGGCAAACATTTAAAAATTTCAGCAGAAGCGCTGGATTGAGCTAGTGCTGAGGGGAAAAGAAATAGTTTGGGTTGTCAAAATCCATGTTGGATCATAATTAAGGGATTAGTTATTAGTGTAATTGTCAACTTGAGGGTTTTGATAGAAGAGAATATTTGTAGCTCAGGGTTGAACTGTGGAGTCCTTCACGCTCTCTGAGCTTAGTGGTTTTCTTGCAGGCGTTTCATTAGCCAACTGGGTAATATCATCAGTGCGCTGAGGGAGCATCAACGACCCCACAGCCTGAGGATTAACAGCCACTTCTAATGGAGACCTCCATTTCCTGAAGGCATCTGCGGGATAATCCTCCATTTCACCCCTCACTTTATCCCTTGATTGTGAAATTCATTCAGATAGGGTTGGTGGATGGATGGATGCAGTGGTGGGATTCAACCGGTTCACACCACTTTGGCCGAACCAGTTATTAAATTGCTGGCTGGCCCTGCCCCACCCCTTCCAGAAGTCCCCACACAGCCCATTTTGGCTCCCAGGTAACTAGGCCCAAAATGAGGCATGGGGGGGGGTGCGGCACAGCCCCCCCACGGCCCATTTTTGCTCCCAGGAGGCTGCAGGGAGGCCTACTAGGCCCAAAACGGGGTGGGGGTTACGGTGAGCCCCCTCTCCCGTGACCCATTGCTCCCAAGGGGCTGCAGGGAGGCCTACTAGTCTCAAAATGGGGCACGGGGGAGTGTGGGGGGCATTTTTGCTCCCAGGGGGGGTGCAGAAGGCTGACTGATGCCTTCCACAACCCCTGGCCATGCCCACCATGGCGACGCCCACCCAGCCAGTCATTAGGCCAGAGAACAGGTTTTTAAATTATTTGAATCCCACCACTGGATGGATGGATGGATGGATGGATGGATGGATGGATGGACGGATGGACAAATGGATGGACTGATGGATTAGATACCAGGAAGTCTGTGTCCTCTGTTAACAACTGTATGGATACATTATATCCAGGATGATCTGTTCTCAACCTGGTCCTTCAGGACTTCTAATGGTGTCCTCATCGCCACAGTTACTAAGTCCATTCACTTTGCTGCTGCTTATCCTCTTCTTCTCCTACTTTCCACTTTTCCTAGCATCACAGCTCCCTCTAGAAAACCAAGTCTTTGCATAATACATCGAAATCTATTTCTATTAGGGAAAAAAAAAAGTCTGTGAAATTCGGAAAAGTTTAGGGGACAAAACTTTAGAAATAAGGTAGTCTTTCAATAAACAAGGTGGACTCTTGGTCTTTTTTTAATTGGATGTGGCATCGCATGTCATACTTATCTTTCTACCCAGCATTTCATATTCTAACAACGGTTCTGTTTCCAACAGAAATCATATGACTCACCCAATTATTTAAAGATGCCAAAAAAAAAAAAAAAGTAATGTTAAGTCCTTAAAAGATAGGAAGCAGGTGCTTTCAAATGACATGTGCAATTTTTAAAGTTCTTATTTGGGATGGAAGAAAATCTTCATTTTCTAGAAAACCAAAAGTAAACGACACCCAAACCAATGACAAGGAAATGAAGCCCTTATACTCTGAATGTCATCCGTTTCCTCTATATTTTATAATTTGGTTGATGCTTTTCCTTTCTGTCTGTCTGTCTGATTCTCCACCACTATGAATCTTATTTCTCTCAAGTTCTTTGTCACATCCATTGTGGGAAGAAATATCCATCTGGTTCAGTTCCAAGCCAGGAGAAAGACACTGAAAACATGGAGGCTGATTGAAAAGATAGTTTAATGATGAAGCAGGAGCACCAAACATGTGTGATTCTGGGTAGCTGACTACATGGAGTGGAGAGTGAGGGATTTTTTTTTTTTTGAAAAAGTTTTATTTTAGATTAAAAATAAAATAAAAAAATAAAAAAAACACAACAATAACATAAAAATATCATCCTTACAAACAATTATAGACAGCATCTCAATCGGTTAAAATCATTTCGTGCTTACAATTCTCCAAATCTCCTCATATAACAATTATTCTTTACTTAAACTAAAAATACATATTTAAACATTTCATATATGCTATCTCATCTCCATACTTTTTTATCAAACCATTGATAAAATATCTCCCATATCATATAGTATTGTTTATCTTCCTGTTCTCTTATTTCAAATGTCAATCTACTCATTTCAGCACAGTCCAACATTTTCATAATAATTTCTTCATCGGTAATTACCTTCTCTCCTTTCCAGTTTTTGGCAAATACAATTCTGGCTGCTGTTAAAATGTTCACAATTAAATATTGTAATTCTTTATTAAATGTCTCTGGTAAAATTCCTAGTAAAAATATTTCTGGTTTAAAGTCAATATGTCTCTTTGTCATTTTTTCTAACCATGTATGTATTTTAGTCCAAAATCTCCTTGCTTCCATGCATGTCCACCACATATGGTAATACGATCCTGGAGTTTGATGACATGAGAGTGAGGGATTTTTGTACCTTCTTTAAGCTTTGCACTTGAGCTTCCTGTTCCTGTGCAAGAACATGTATTCTATTGGCTGTTGTCAGAATCCCATGGGGACATGTAGGGGTTATGTAGGGGTCATAGCTGGCTCTAGAGGCAAAGTACAAATCCTAGGTATTTGTCTGAGCTCAGTTTGGTTGAAGTTTCTGAGGTGATGCAGTGAAGGGGCTATGGTTAGCCAATAAAAACAGAAGTTAGAAATGCAGGGACGTAAAAAGGATAAATGTTAAAATGGAAATTTGGTAAAATAGGCAAGCGAAATATTATTATTTATCATAGTATCAATGTTATTGTAAGCATTTCGATTACGATTGCCTAAAAACAACTGTACCCAGACAACTCACTGTTTATTTGATTGAAATGGAATTTGTACATGTTATTTAAATAAAGTAAATAAAGCATGTAAAGTAATAAAGAAAAAAAGAAGAGTCTAAAACATGGAAGAAATAAAAGCAATATCAATAAATGTAAATGGATTGAATGCGGCAATAAAAAGAAACAGAACTTTGAATAAATTAAATAGTGTGAAGATGGATATTATATGTTTACAAGAAGTACATATTAGAAAACAACATATAAAATTACTAGAAAACCCAAAATTAGGAGTCTTATTTACCTCATTGATACAACAAAGCAAAAAGAGGAGTAGCTCTATATATTAAAGAAAAAATAGAACCTAAATTACTCTTTGAAGATGAAGAAGGAAGGATTCTGATGGTGGAAATAAGAATGAAGAATAAACAAATACTCTTGATAGCGGTATATGCACCAAACGAAAAACAAGAAGAGTTTTATGGGAGATTACACAGGAAAATTTTAGAATAGGACTATGAATACATATGTATAATGGGTGATTTTAATGCAGTAATAGATGGGGATTTGGACTATAAAACAATGAAGACAAGATCCCTTCCGACTTTATTATTCTGTTACTAATCAAGGAGAGAAGCAACCTAGAACTAAGGAGGAATTTCCTGACAGTGAGAACAATTAACCAGTGGAACATCTTGCCTTCAGAAGTTAGAGAGAAGTTCCCCCAGGATGGGCTCCAGCACGAGTCCAAAAGCTCAGAAGATTAAACCTCTGGTCCCAGAGACCAACCCAGTTTGGATTGTGCAAACTAGGATATTCCTATAAAAGTTATCAGTCAAGACAAAAGGATCCTAAGAGGTATCTGGTTGCTGGATCTTGAAAACCCCACACAAGGTGTGACATTGCCTCTTAGAGAAGAATGCAGCACAGTTATTATTACTACAATGTCCTACCTGTCAATGACTACTTCAACTTCAGCCATAACAACACACAAGCACACAATAGATACAAACTTAAGGTAAACCGCTCCAAACTCAATTGCAGAAAATATGACTTCAGCAACAGAGTGGTCAATGCCTGGAAGGCACTACCTGACTCTGTGGTTTCATCCCCAAACCCCCAAAATGTTAACCTTAACCTGTCTACTGTTGATCTCATCCCATTCCTAAGAGGTCTGTAAAGGGTGTGCATAAGTGCAACAATGTGCCAACCGTTCCTGTCCTAATGTCCACATTTATTCATATCCATTTTATTTTATTTTATTTTATTTTATTTTATTTTATTTTATTTCGAATTTATATACCGCACCTTCTCCTGAGGGACTCAGGGCGGTGTACAGCCAGATAAAAACATACAATACAAACATTAAAAACAATTAAAAGGATATATATTAATCTAGCCCCAATTTAAAATAACAAACCAATTAAAAATATTTTAAAAATATGTTAAAAATATGTTAATAATTTCATGTATTCATAATCATGTTTATACTTATATTGGTTATCTTATATATGCTTGACAAAATGTATAAATAAAATAAAATAAATAAAATAAATAAACAGTTTTTTTGGGGGGGAAACATCATGGCTTTGTCTATAAATTAAAGGAAAATGATTCTCTAAGTTGGTCTTGTGTGCTACCAAATTGAAGCACCACATTGTAACTTGCAAAATAATGTCTAAAACATCCGCTGTGTAATATAAAGGTAAACATCCCCAATAAAACTTGGAAGATAAAGCAATAAAATATCCGGAGTAGGTATAATTGTAACATTCATTACAAGTTACACACTTGAAAGCCATCAGTACTAACAATTAAAATCTACAGTTATACTTGAATACAGTCATTAATTAGCAATATTGAGGGTTGGATAAATGATCCTTCAGTAACACTAAAACAGCACGTTCAGAGATATATAGACGATGCCACTCCATTTCCACAAATTTAGAGTAGCTGAGTCTTTACCGTTTTTCAAAAGACCACCAGAGTTTGGGCTAATCTAACTAAGAGGAGAAGGAGGAGATCTCCCACCAAGGTAACCTGGTGACTTGGACTCTTGGTCAGCCAACTAGTCCGTGTGTGTGTCTTCTTCTTCTTCTTCTTCTTCTTCTTCTTCTTCTTCTTCTTCTTCTTCTTCTTCTTCTTCTTCTTCTTCTTCTTCTTCTTCTTCTTCTTCTTCTTCTTCTTCTTCTTCTTCTTCTTCTTCTTCTTCTTCTTCTTCTTCTTCTTCTTCTTCTTCTCCTCCTCCTCCTCCTCCTCCTCCTCCTCCTCCTCCTCCTCCTCCTCCTCCTCTTCCTCCTCCTCCTCCTCCTTCTCCTCCTCCTCCTTCTCTTCCTCCTCCTCTTTCTCCTCCTCCTCCTTTTCTTTCTCCTCCTCCTCCTCCTGCTCCTCCTCCTCTCCTCCTCCTTGTCAGAGGCAATTAGCCCTGTTACCTTCCTGGGGTAATTGCCTGGATTGTGGCATTTTCCTTGTGTATACTTTTGAAAAATAAAACCGGAATACATCTTCTAATTAAACTCATATTTATTGTAAAGAAGAAAATAAAACATCTTGCTGACCTAAATAATTAAATTGTTACATTTTGGTAAAGTTCCTACTGACTACATCTCTGCAGCCGGACTTCTCTTGGCAAGAGAACAAAGAAAAGTGTGTGAAGTAGAAAGAAACACTCCTCCCACTTTGTCCTCCCTCTTGTCCTACAAGTGAAGAAGGTAGAAGAAGGGCAGGACAAGAAACAATGGATGGAAATTAATCAAGGAGAGAAGCAACCTGGAATTAAGGAGAAACTTCTTAACAGTGAGGACAATTAACCGGTGGAATTGCTTGCCTCCAGAAATTGTGGATGCTCCATTACTGGAGGTTTTTAAGAAAAAAAAAACAGTTTTTATATGGGAAGATATAAAAATTGTGGAAAGGAAATTAGGTACCTGTTTATGTTTATGTTAAATGTAAATAAAATATTTAGGTTAAGAGAATATATTACAACGGTATATATATGATATACTAGAAATATATGTATAAAAAATATATTAAGATAAGAAAGAGAAAATGTATAAATATGGATTACTGATGCGAAGATGTTGAAAAGAAGAAGAAGATGTAAATATCTGTTTTGGTTTTTGTTTTTGTTTTAAAAAACTGTTTAATAAAAATTATTGAAAAAAAAAAAGAAAAGAAAAATAGGGACCACCTTTGATGGGAAGGTAACAGCGTTCCGTGCACCTTTGGCATTTAGTCATGTCGGCCACATGACCACGGAGACGTCTTCGGACAGCGTTGGCTCTTTGGTTTTGAAATGGAGATGAGCACCGCCCCCTAGAGTCAGGAACAACTAGCACAAATGTGCGAGGGGAACCTTTACCTTTACCTTAAACTGCAGAGCTTCATTATAAGTCTTGTGGAGTTTTCTTCCTTTTTGTTAGGAATTTCATTGCATCCCTTTTGATGTTTTTTAGCCTCTTTTTTTCCCCCTGCTCTGTTTATACATCTGACGGTATTGCATTATACATATTTTATCATGCACCTCCCAGAGTCACGCTGGAAGAGGTGGGTGGCCCTATAAATTTAACAAATAAATAAAATGAAATAATTTCTTCAGCAATCTTTCCCTAACCTCGCTATTGTGCATTTCGCTTGGGGGCTGGCACAGAAGGCATCCGAGAGAATACTTTCTTGATCCCTCTGTCTCACAAGGGCTGCTTAGAAAAACACATGATTTGTATTTCTGCCATTTTTATTGCCTTCTGCTTTTTTCCCCAGCCTCTTTTTCGGAACTATAAGTCTGTCTTGCAAGAAATACAATGTAGATTTCTCTTACAAAGAAAGACTTAGGACCTGCAGCTGCAGTTGTGACCACCGGCTATTGTGAGAAATAAATATGTTGCCTGCCGATTGTCAGTATTATCTACAAATAAACTTTCCTCCCTCCCTCCATCCTTCCACCCCTTCATCCAGTGGTGGGATTCAGCCAGTTCTCTTTGGATCAGGCAAACTGGTAGTGACTGTGGGAGGCTCCACCTACCCCCGGATGTAATGCACGAGCACTGAGCAAGCACAGAAGGCCGTGCATATGCGCAGAGTTGGCATGTATGAGCAAAGCAAGTGCACGCGTGTGCACACTTCCATTTGCGAACCGGTAAGGAAGGTAAGTGAATCCCACTTCTGCCTTCATCTGTCTTTCCTTTCCTCTTCCTTTTCCTTCCTTCCTTCCTTCTTCCCTCTCTCCATCCTTTCATCCCTTCATCCCTTCCATCTTCTCTTCCTTCTTCACTTTTTCTTTTCCTTTTTTCCTCCCTCCCTTCCTTCATCCTGTCTTCTCTTCCTTCACTTTTTCTTTTTCTTTTCCTTTTTCCTTCCTTCCTTCCTTCCTTCCTTCCCTCCTTCTTCCCTCTCTCCATCCTTTTGTCACTTCATCCCTTCCATCTTCTCTTCCTTCTTCACTTTTTCTTTTCCTTTTTCCTTCCTTCCTTCCTTCCTCCCCGTTTCTTTCTTTCTTTCTTTCTTTCTTTCTTTCTTTCTTTCTTTCTTTCTTTCTTTCTTTCTTTCTTTCTTTCTTTCTTTCTTTCTTTCTTTCTTTCCTATTGTTCAGAAACACACCAAAAAGAAGCAACAAGCAGAACTTTTTCAAACTCAGAATAGACCCAGAAGGATCTATTCTGGAGGTCATCTCATCCCACCCCCTGCTCAAGCAGGTGACTCTATACCACTTCAGACAAATGGCTGTCCAGTCTTCTCTTAAGTATTTAAGTCGCTTCTTAAAAACCTCCAGTGAACTGAACCAATCAGGTCTATAAATTTGAATAGAAAATAGCTGGAAATTATTTGGAGCAACAGCAAAATGTCAGGATTCCATGTAACACCCCCAACGAAAGAAGACTCCGAGGCAAACAATTCCTCAAAGATCCATTTTATTGGAGATATCATATTGGCACATCTGGGAAAACCCTAATCTGAAAGCTCCCACATTTTCCCCACCCAAAAGAAAGTCAAAGTCCCTTCCCCTGCACCCACATGTCCATCACATGGTCCAATCAATCCACTGTCCTAACTGGAGATGCCTCCCAGTCACGCCACTCCAGGTCCAGGCTAAACGTCCTTGACTCTCAGAGAAAAGAATGTTCTTATGGCTAAATAACTCTACCAACTCCATACAACCCCCCCCTCCCACTTTCCCACAACACTAAGTGTGGCAGCCCTGAAGATCCAAAAAGAAAGATGGCCTCCAGGACTGACACACTTATACTTAAGATGCAGTATAAGTTCTTATTTTAAGCCCGTAAGACATGCATGGCTTAACTGTGCTCTCCAACTTATTTTATTTCCAAGTTTGTTCTTCAGCTAAAGGTGAAATAAGGAGAAAGAGATGTTTTGATTTGCTCTGCACCACATGGACTTAATTCAAACACCCAGAAGAGAGTTAAGTTAATTTTTACTTATACGGTATGTGTACGTCTTGGGCCTTTATATATCTGCTTTAGAAAGAGACCTGAAATGAACCAGAAAATAATATGCTTAAAGCCAGAAACAGCTTAAAAGCTGCAACACGAAACCAGATCAGCCTGTATTATCAGCATCACGTTGATCAAATACCTGACACTCAGATTAGCACCAAAACGAAACATCTTGTGAACCGCTCTATCTAAGCAGGCAGGAAATTTAATGGGATGAGAAACTGGATTAGTTATTTCAAGAAATCCTCCTTTTCAATGGAGAGGCAACAAATCTCCGCAGATGGGGAAGCCTTAAGTTGGGATCCCAAGTCAATTGATCTTGATCATCACATCACTCGAAAAAGAGGGATAGGCACTCAATTCTCTGTACCTACTGGGAGAGAGAGGTGGACGTTAAAGTCAATGATCTGTGAAATCCCAATAGGGTTATTGATGCTTTGTGTTGTGGTGCTAAATAAAGTTGTTTAGAATACCTTGGATTCGATGAAGAACAAAACACAGAATAAAATAAACGCCAAATGCTCACAGGAAGCATTAATTACGAATTGGGTTCCAGGCATTGGGTATGTCTAGTTTAATGAAAAGAAGAACTAGGGGGTGATATGATGGCAGTTTTCCAATATCTAAGGGACTGCCACAAAGAAGAGGGGTCAGCCTATCTCCAAAGCACCTGAGAGCAGAACAAGAAGCAACGGATGGAAACGAATCAAAAAGAAAAGCAACCTAGAATTAAGGAGAAATTTCCTGACAGTGAGGACAGTTAATCAGTGGAACGGCTTCCCTCCAGAAGTCATGGATGCTCCATCACTGGAGGTTTTTAAGAAGAGATTGGACAACCATTTGTTTGAAATGGTGTAGGGTTTCCTACTTGAACAGAGGATTGGACCAGAAGACCGTCAAGGAGAATATTTGTAGCTCAGGATTGAAATGAGGGTCCTTGGTGCATTCTGAACTTGGTTGTTTTCTTGCAGTTGCTCCATTACCCAAACTAGGTCACATCATTAGTGCATTCATCGTGGAAATGAAGACTAAATAATTTGGATACGTGAAGGCAAGAATCACTGGAGATGTTCTGATGCTTGGAAATAAGGAAAAGAACTGGAATTTTTGTAGTCAAAACAAAATACTTTCTCTTGGGAACCAAGGACATTCCTGCAGGTGCTCAGAAGGAGGGAACTGGAGTCACCTAGCAACTGGAGAGTGTCTTGATTGGACCATGTGACTGATTGTTTTGAGAAAGTGACAAACTTTTACTTTCAATTAGGTGAAAACTGCAGGAATGTTCAGAGTTGGTTTTCACCAGCCTGTGCCAATATGACATATTCAATAAACCTATTCTGTGAGGAAACTACCTGCCTCAGAGTTTTGTTTGCTATGGGTATGTTACTTGAAACCCTGACAGCAGTGTTCCAATATTTGAGGGGCTGCCACAAAGAAGAGGAGGGGTGTCAACCTGTTCTCCAAAGCAGCTGAAGACAAGACAAGAAACAATGAATGGAAAGTAATCAAGGAGGGAAGAAAGCTAGAATTAAGGAGAAATTTCCTGACAGAACAATTAATCAGTGGAACAGCTTGCCTTCTGAAGCTGTGGGTGTCCCACCATTGGAGGCTTTTAAGAAGAGACTGGACATCCACCTGTTTAAAATAGTATAGGGTCTCCTGTTTGAGAAGGGGGTGGGACTAAAAAACCTCCAAGGTCCCTTCCAAATCTGATATTCTATATTCTATAAAAGACACTGACAGAAGAGAAATTAGATAGACACCATTGCTGTTGACTCAAGAAGGAGTCATTAGAAGTCAAAGAAGTAACTCTTGAAGGATAACTCTCACAAAATGACATCCATTGCATGTCCCAAAGATGCTGTTTTTAAAGAGGCAGCTGGGCTTTCTGGTTTTTCCTTGAAGAAGTTTCACTTCTCATCCAAGAAGCTTCTTCAGCTCTTGGATGAAGAAGCTTCTTGGTTGAGAAGCAAAATGTCTTCAAAGAAAAAACAAAAAAGTTCAGTTGCCTCTTGAAAAAAAAAGCACCTTTGAGACAACCATAAACTGGATGACTGAGAATCTCCATAGACATTCATCCATTGCATGATAATGAGTTAGAAATGATTGAATGACTGAGCAACCATTTTCTATGATGTAAGCGTCCTCATTCAAAATACTGTCAGCGTTGCAACGCTGGCATAGAGAGAGCAGAGGAGAGCGAAAGATAAACTCTGAAACTTTTGCCTGCTAAATTCCTTTGAAGCCCGGTTGTCGTGGAAATGAGGGGAGGGGGCACATTCCTGGGAAATGACGAGGAAAAGAAGTCTGAAGAATGACTTGGAAGACAGCCAAAGAGAAGCAGAGACTTGGAGATTGGAAAGGGAGGGATTGGGAGGCAAAAGGTCAGTCTTGTCCACGCGGAGTCATGATTGGTGGCTGAGCTCAATTAAAGAAAGATTTCCTTAAAGATTGGCAGTTTGAAAATTCATTTAATTTTGAGATAGCACCGCAGTCTGACAAATACTGTGTTTCCCTGAAAATAAGACCGGGTCTTATATTAATTTTTGCTCCAAAAGACGCATTGGGGCTTATTTTCAGTTTAGGTCTTATTTTGGGGGAAATACATTACTAAATGCATCCATCTGGCTGACAAGCTTAACTGGGGCTTATTTTGGGGGGTAGGGCTTATATTACGAGCATCCTGAAAATTCACGCTAGGACTTATTTTCCAGTTGGGTTTTATTTTCGGGAAAACAGGGTATATTACTACATAAATTGTAGAGACAATTTAAAGGTAGATGCACCTATCTGCTTTTAAACAATCCCCTGACATGTCATCTGAGAAATGAGAAACAATTGTTTGGGTTCATGGATTTTATTTTATTTTTTTCCTGAAAAGATTTCTGTTTTTTATCAATTCTGCAATGAGCAGCATAACTTAAAATATATCCCACACGGTGAGAGTGTGATGCAGTTACAGTAAACAGATGCTAACCTCTGTCTCCATTTTGTTGTGACTTCTCAAACGTTTTCAAGCAAATCCACTCCCTCTACCCTTCATCTCCTCTGCCCAAATCTGTCAATTTTAATGAGTCGGGTCCATATTTTTTTCCCCCCTCAGCCTTATCCAAAATAAGCCAAAGCAACCAACCAAACAAAAGCTGTGAAGAAGGTTGCCACTTAGTTTTAATTTCTCAACGGTTTCTAATGTCTTTTGATCGTAATTTCACTCCAAGTCTTTCCATCTGCTGCCACAGAGCTAATCTAAATGTAAATGAAAATAAATACCATTTCTGAAAAATAAAACAGAAGAAAATGCAGTTTTGAAAGAGTCAAAAATCTGGCACGCTCAGAAGCGTCATCGTAACTGTTGCTGCCTGTTTTTCCAGATTCTTTGCTTAGTCTCTACCTAGATTTCTACCAAACTCTTAGAAAACAAACACAGAATACAGAATAATATTTATTTATTTATTTATTTATTAAATTTATATCCCGCCCTTCTCCCGAAGGGACTCAGGGCGGTGAACAGCCGAGAATTAAAATAACATGCAATATAAAAGTTAAAATAATTAAGAATAAATTAAATTAAATGGCCACCCCAATTTAAAACCCCTAGCAATACAATTAAAAACCCCTAAAACCTATTCAGGCCAGGCCGGCTTGCTGAAATAAAAACGTCTTCAGGGCCTTACGGAAAGTGCGGAGATCCGGAATCAACCGTATTCCGGGAGGTAGCTCGTTCCAGAGGGCAGGTACTCCCACAGAGAAGGCCCTCCCTCTGGGGGCCGCCAGCCGACATTGCTTGACCGACGGCACCTTGAGGAGGCCCTCTCTGTGAGAGCGTATTGGCCGGTGGGAGGTTATCGGTAGCAGCAGGCGGTCTCGTAAATACCCTGGCCCTAAGCCATGGAGCGCTTTAAAGGAGAGGACCAATACCTTGAAGCGCACCCGGAAGACCACCGGGAGCCAGTGCAGCTCGCGCAGGAGAGGTGTTATATGGGAGCACCATGTCGCTCCCGTGATCACCCATGCAGCCGCATTCTGGACCAGTTGGAGCCTCCGGGTGCTCCTCAAGGGGAGCCCCATGTAGTAGAGTTGGAAGGGACTGTAGAGGTCTTCTAGTCCAACCCACTGTTCAAGCAGGATACCCTATACCATTCCAGACAAGTGGCTGTCCAGTCTCTACTTAAAAACCTCCAGTGATGGAGCACCCACAACTTCTGAAGGCAACTTCTGTTCCCCGATGAATTGTTCTCAGTGTCAAGAAATTTCTCCTTAGTTCTAGGTTGTTTGTTTCCTTGAATAGTTTCCATCCATTGCTTCTTGTCCTGCCTTCAGGTGCTTTGGAGAATAAGCTGACCCCCTGTTCTTTCTGGCAGCCCCTTAAACATTGGAAGACTGCTATCATGTCACCCCTGGTCCTTCTTTTCACATTGAACTAAAAATACCTAATTCCTGCAAATGTCTATGGAGATTCTCAGTCATCCAGGTCATAGTTGTCCCAAAGGTGCTCTTTCAAGAGGCTTTCTATTTTTTCTCTGAAGATGTTTCACTTCTCATCCAAGAAGCTTCTTCAGCTTTCTTGGATGAGAAGAGAAACATCTTCGGAGAAAAACCAGAAAGTCCAGTTGCCTCTTGAAAAAGCATCTTTGGGACTAATTCCTGAGACCGTCCTTCATATATTTTAGCCTCCAGTCATCTAATCATCTTTGTTGCTCTTCTTTGCACTCTTTCTAGAGTCTTAACATCTTTTAAAAAAAAATAAACATTTTTTAAAAACAAAAAGAAAGCTTTAACACTTTTTCTGTTTCAACGGTTTCGCCAAAATTTCATACTTATACATTTTTCCTCCCTTATTTCTACTATATCTTTTATGCATATACTTCTAATATTTATTTATTTATTTACATATATACGTAACAATAACTGTGTATCCGCTTCTATTTCTACAGTTTTTGTTTCCTCATATTAGCAATTATACTTCAACTCCTATATTGACCATTATTTATTTTTTCCCTTCCTTTTATCTCTCTCCTCCAGCCATTCATACCATTTTTCCCACACTAAGTAATATATTCTGTTTCCCCTTTTTCTTGTATCTCCTTTGTTAATTTGTCCATCTCCGCACATTCCAAAACTTTTCTGATCAGATTATCTTCGGATGGTATATTATCATTATAGATTATTAAAGAATCTCAACATCCTTTATATATATATATCTTGGCGACCGAAACTGGGTGCAATATTCCACGTGTGATCTTACCACGGCATTATTAGAAAACAAACACAGAATATTGAATAATAGAGTTGGAAGGGACCTTGGATAAAAGGCTGTCCAATCCCTTCTTAAAAACCTTCAGTGTTGGAGCACCCATAACTTCTGGAGGCAAGCCATTCCACTCAGGGGTGAAATCTAAAATTTTTCCCTTACTGGTTCTGTGGGCACGGCTTGGTGGGGGAGGTGCCCTGTGACTGAGTGGGCGTGGCCAACTCGATGTCACTCACAGCCATGCCCGCTCAGTCACAAGACCCCCTCCCATCAAGCCACACCCACAGAAGCGGTAGGGAAAATTTTTTAAATTTCTATTCTGCCGGCGTGTCCTTACCTGTTCTGTCCCCGTACCACACACGCACCCCCACAGACGGCCCGGAGTTAATAAGCCACACGACAAAACTCTTTGAAGATAAATCTGGCAGCAACCCAGTGGCTAGTTGCCAATTCAGACTTTACTCACACAAAACAAAGATTAGACTGCAAGCATTCCGATAAAACAGGCAGAGTTTCAACAATACAATGATTAATCCAAATGCAGTCTGATAAAGCAGGCAAAGTCCAGTAACGCAGAGATCATGGAGTATTTCCAGTTGTTGCTCGTCACAAACTGAACTCTCAAGAAGGAGAGTAAGTGACTCTGGTATCTTTCGGGCACTTGCCTTCCCTGACAGCCAGCCACGGGAGAAAGGTGAGCAGTAGGAGTCCGGGAATGGTGCATTCCCCAACTCTGGGGAATAGGGTGGGTGGACGGAGCCATGTGGCAAAGGGCGAGCAGGCAGCAGCTCCGCGGCAAGGCCAGAGTCGGGGAATGGTGCATTCCCCGACTCCGGGGAATGGGGTGGGTGGGCAGAACCTCCAGCTACCATTGCTACCGGTTCTCCGAACCACCGGCCATCATCGCTATCTACTCGCCGGAGCCGGTCCGAACCGGGAGTATTTCACCCCTAATTCCACTGATGAATTCTTCTCACTCTTAGGAAATTTCTCCTTAGTTTTTAGGTTGCTTCTCTCCTTCATTAGTTTCCATCCATCGAAGAAGGCCTAAGGGTGAAGAAGGGCACCTTAACTGACTTTGCAGAACTTGCTAGCGAGATTTCATTCCGCAGAGGAAGCGTGCAAAACATTGGGAAGAGCCACGCTTGTGCCAGCCCATGTGGCAATAACGAAGGCTTTGCAAAGTGTGCCAACGTTCACGTGAGCCAAGAAGGGTCCGGTCTCATCAAATCATTGCAATTTCTGTGAAGAGGGTGTTTATTTTCCGTCACTTTTGCCAAGGAAATTTGCTTCGTGTCAAGCTTGGATGCCCTCCGGTTTGGTTCAGTGCAGTTTTGACATCTGCTCCAGCTCTGAAATTTGCCGGGGGGTTCTCAGTGTCACTGGCACTCAGATATTTCTCTCCCATCCTATGGGTTACCATCCTTTTGCAAATAAACTCGGAATAAAGGGAGTCAGAATGCTGCAATGGGGCAGGAATCCACATAGGAACCTCGGACGGCCACCATTTTGAAGAGGTGTGATGATGTTTAGCTTATTTGCTTAACCCTTTGGCTGAAATCACGGGATGTTAAGTTTGGAAGGGACTTTGGCAACATCTACTCCCACCCTCTGTCCAGAACACAAATAGACAACCACAGCATTCTTAACAGGATTGCTTAACGCATTGTAAGCCGCCCTGAGTCTCCAGAGAAGGGCGGCATATAAATCAAATTAAAAAAAAAAACAAATAAACAGGAGTCTATCTCTGAGCTTGGTTGTTTTCTTGCAGACATTTCATGACTCAGCTAAGTAACATCATCAGTGCTAGAAGGGAGTGGTATTTCTGGAGAGGAGAGTGAGGAGGAGGAGGAGGAGCCGGAGGAGGATTGTGAGGTCTTTGGTGCTCTCTGAACTTGGTGGCTTTCCTGCAAACATTTCATTAGCCAACTAATAACCTCAACAGTGAGAATGAGTGTGGGGTTTGCTCCTTGTTTATATACAGTAGCTTGCCTTTCAATGTTAGTGGGGTGTATGGGAAACAATCTATCTATCTATCTATCTATCTATCTATCTATCTATCTATCTATCTATCTATCTATCTATCTATCTATCTATCTATCTATCATCTTCTACCTACCATCTATGTCTGTCTGTCTGTCTGTCTGTCTGTCTGTCTGTCTGTCTGTCTGTCTGTCTGTCTCCCCCCTCTCTATCTATCATCTCTCTCTCTGTGTCTACCTACTTACCTTATCTATCTATCTATCCATCATCTATCATCATCATCTTCTACCTACCATCTATGTCTATCTGTCTGTCTATCTGTCTCCCCCCCTCTCTCTATCATCATCTTCTTCTACCTACCATCTATGTCTGTCTGTCTGTCTGTCTGTCTGTCTGTCTGTCTCTCATCATCATCTTCTATCTACCATCTATGTCTGTCTGTCTGTCTGTCTGTCTGTCTGTCTGTCTGTCTGTCTGTCTCTCTCTCTCTCTCTCTCTCTCTCTATCTATCTATCTATCTATCTATCTATCTATCTATCTATCTATCTATCTATCTATCTATCTATCTATCTATCTATCTAGCAAATTCTGCTCCCTTCTAGCATGATGATGTTGCCTAGTTGGCTAATGAAATGTTTGCTAGCAAACAACCTAGCTCAGAGCACCAAGGATTTACTGGAGAATAATCTACCAGGAGAAAAGTTTTCCTGATGTCCAACTGAAATCTTTTACTTTGTAATGTAAGCACACATTATCTTTGCCCTGCCTTCTAGAGCAATTTTCAATAGTTTCTCCCATTTTCTCCCCTTAGATACCCAAGGACAGTGATCACATCTTTTCTACAATATTCTCTTTTCTTGGCTAAAAACTGCCTCCAGTGATTCTTTATAAGGTTTTCCCCTCCCATCATTACGATAAATATAAACTATTTTGGTAACATCACCAATCTCTTAAAATACAACAAAGGAACTTATCTTCCCATATCTAATTTTTTAACCATAAACAAAGAACTTCAAGTCTCAACATCCATTGCTAGTTGGTAAAAGTCCATTAAGGTCTACCAGAGATAACTGTGTATCTATTTTAACCTCGATCAGATAAGCCAACTTTATGTTTCTTCCCTGTTCGTTTAACAATCTTGGCTTTTAATCCCTTAAATAACATCCTCAAACTTGATTTTGTTTCATTGACTTTTTGTCTCCTCTCAGAAAATCCTTCTAAATGTTAACAGCTCTCTGTTGTAAATCCAGGTGTGTGTGTTTTTTTAAGGATTATCCAAATACTCTTCTGGTTTCCTATTTGTATGTCCATTTTAAGTATTAAGATATCAGCCCATTTCATTTCAAAATATATCCATCTTTCCCCATAAGATATATCCATATTTTTTGCATGTCATTCTTGTATCACATTGAAATCCACATTCAAATTTTAGTCTTTTCCAGTAGAGCTTGTTCCTATTCTGAGACATCATTACCATACCACCTATCTGTGGTTTCAGACATTCTTATAATTAATTTCTCAGTCCATTCTTCAAAAACATCCTTCAATACATCTGCTGTTAAAGTATTTTGCTCGATTTTTTTTATTAATGTGTCAAATTTAAATATTCTTACCATTTAATTGTAATCTTTAGTTTCTTTGGTTTCTATAATTAGTGTCCAACTTTCAAAGTCCTATCCTAACATTGCTAAAACTGGGTATGTCTAGTTTGATGAAAAGAAGGACCAGGGGTGACATGATAGCAGTATTCCAATATCTCAGGGGCTGCCACAAAGAAGAGTGAATCAAGCTACTCTTCAAAGCACCTGAGGGCAGGACAAGAAGCAATGGGTGGAAACTAATCATGGTAAGAAGCAACCTAGAACTAAGGAGAAATTTCCTGACCGTTAGAACAATTAACCAGTGGAACAACTTGCCTCCAGAAGTTGTGAATGCTCCAACACTGGAAGTTTTTAAGAAGATGTTGGATAACGATTTGTCTGAAGTGGTGTAGGGTTTCCTGCCTAAGCAGGGGGTTGGACTAGAAGACCTCCAAGGTCCCTTCCTACTCTGTTGTTCTATTCTATTCTATTCTATACTATAGAATATATAGTATATAGTATAATATATAGTATAATATATACTATACTATATTCTTCCACTGAGGACCTGTATACTGCACAAGTCAAAAAGAGGGCTGTGAAAATATTTACAGACCCCTCACATCCTAGACATAAACTGTTTCAACTCTTACCCTCAAAATTACACTATAGAGCACTGCACACCAGAACAACTAGATGCAAAGACAGTTTTTTCCCAAATGCCATCACTCTGCTAAACAAATAATCCCCTCAACACCGTCAAACTAGTTACTAAGTCTGCATTACTATTAATCTTCTCATTGTTCCCACCACCCATCTCCTTCCACTTATGACTCTGTAACTTTGTTGCTTGTATCCTTATGATTTATATTGATATTGTTTGCTAATTGCTTGTTTGTACCCTATGACTATCAAGTGTTGTACCTTATGAATCTTGACGAATGTGTCTTTTCTTTTTATGTACACTGAGAGCATATGCACCAAGACAAATTCCTTGTGTGTCCAATTACACTTGGCCAATAAAAAATTCTATTCTATTCTATTCTATTCTATTCTATTCTATTCTATTCTATTCTATTCTATTCTATTCTATTCTATTCTATTCTATGCTATTCTATTCTATTCTAAAAAGGCCGAAGGAGGGGTGGAAAAAGAGATTTGACTTTTCAAAGGGACTGAGACTTCTTTGAGTAAATCCAAAGAACGCGTCCTTTTCTTCCCTTTGTGACAAAACTGATGAAAAAACTGATGAATATTTCTTTCCTTGGGATCAATTTCCATCAAAACTGATGAATATTCCTTTCCTTGGGCAAAGACCTTGATGATTTGGAAATCGGGGGTGCATACAAACTCATCCTCTCCAGGAGGAATGGATTAGTGGGGAGCATGATTAATTCCAAATTTGAATCTGTTGTTGGCGCACTTCCTCATTTTGTAGGTATTGATATTTTAGCAGGCAGTGAAGAGCTGTATACTAAACCACCACCTCCTCTTCCTCCTTATCTACCTCCTTCTCTTCCTCTTCATGCCCCTCTTTTTCCTCCTCTTTCCTTCTCCTTTCCCTCTTCTTCTTCCTCCTCTTGGTCCTCTACCTCCTTCTTCTCATCCCATCCTTCTCATCCTCCTGGTTCTCTTTTTCTTCCTCTTTTTCCTCTTCTGTCTCCTCCTCCTCCTCCTCCTCCTCCTCCTCCTCCTCCTCCTCCTCCTCCTCCTCCTCCTCCTCCTCATTTTCCTCTCCTACCTTCTCCCCCTCCTTAGAATGGGGGTGAAAGGAAAGGAAAGAAAAACCCATCAGATCCAAACTTATATCTGCCTAGGATTCCTCTTCCTTCTTATCCTGTTCCTTCTCCTCTATCTTCTTCTCCTCCTCTTCCCCCCTTCTTCCTCTCGTTCTTCTCCTCCTGGTTCTCCTCCTCTTTCTCATTCCATCTTTCTACTTTTCACGCTCCTCCTCCTCTTCCTTCTCCTTCCCCTGCTCATTTTCTTCTTCTCCTCTTCCTTCTCCTCTATCTCCTCCTCCTCCTCCTTCTCTTGTCTTCCTCCTCATGGTTCTCCTCCTCCTTCTCATCCTTTCTTTCTACTTTCCAAGCTGCTGCTGCTCCTCCTCTCCCTCTTTCTTTTACTCCTCCTCCTCCTCCTCCTCCTCCTCCTCCTCCTCCTCCTCATTTTCCTCTCCTACCTTCTCCCCCTCCTTAGAATGGGGGTGAAAGGAAAGGAAAACCCATCAGATCCAAACTTATATCTGCCTAGGATTGATTCCGAAGGCTTGATTGTCCCTTTGCCACTGCCTAAGTTGGTTATAACAAGCTAGCTTCAGGCTGGAAAAAGCACCAGAATGCAAAGTGGAGACATATTTGCCTTTAAAACTTGTCTTAAGCCTCAAGAAAAAGAATGATTTGGTTGCAAAGGGTGAGGGGAGAACACGAGAAAGGGAGAGAAATGAAAAGAAAAGAAGGAAGCCACGCTAGGGGAATGATTTAAAAAATAAAAAAGTAAAATATGAAAAGCTCTTGTCATTAACTTCAGTCTCCCATTTCTCAAGTTGTGCGGCTGTGACTTCTTCTTAATTGATTTGCTGGTTCCTTTGCATTTACATATCACCTTCAGGGAGACGAGAGAAAATGATCTCACAGACAGTAATAAAATTATTATTCACCTAATCATTCACAAACAACGTTCCTTTTTCCCCCAACTCTTTCTTATAGCCGCAGTTAATGCAGAGTTGAGAAATGTGCTAGTTTTTTTACATAACGTACAACAGCAGAAGTCAAAAAGAAGAGTAAGAGACGGGAAATAATAGACACATGCACATAGGAAGCAGAATGGGCAAAATTGTGTCCCTGTTAAGTGTTTTAAAATTCACTAAGATATCAGCATTCTGCAGTACTAGGCATGGATTTGAAACCTCAATCTTATTTCCTTTCACTGAAAAGTTAGGGATATAAAAGAATTTGGTGATGGATTTTGTTGGGATTTTTCCCATTTTCAAAGTAAGTAAAAAGTCACTAGTTATTAAGTCTCCTTCTTCTCCTTCTCCTTCTCCTTCTCCTCCTCCTCCTCCCTTCCAATCCTTCTTTTTCTTCTCCTCTTTTCTTCCTATCCTTCTCCTTTCCTTTCTTCTTTCCCTTCTCTCCTCCTCCTCTTCCTCTTCCTTCCTTCCCATTCTTCTTTTCCTTCTCCTCTTTCCTTCCTATCCTTCTCCTTTCCCTTCCCTTCCCCTTCTCCTCTTTTCTTCTTCTTCTCTTCCCGTTCCTTCTCCTTCCTTCTCATCCTTCTCCTTCCCTTTCTCCTTCCCCTTCTCTCCTCCTCCTCCTCCTTCCTTCCCATCCTTTTCCTTCTCCTCTTTCCTTCCTCTCCTTCTCCTTCTCATCCTTCTCCTTCCCCTTCTCTTCTCCTTCTCCTCTTTCCTTCTCCTACTCTTGTTCCTTCTCCTTCCTTTCCATCCTTCTCCTTCCCTTTCTCCTTTCCCTTCTCTCCTCCTCCTTCTTCCTTCCCATCCTTTTCCTTCTCCTCTTTTCTCCTTCTCCTTCCCCTTCTCTTCTCCTTCTCCTCTTTCCTTCTCCTTCTCTTGTTCTTTCTCCTTCCTTTCCATCCTTCTCCTTCCCTTTCTCCTTTCCCTTCTCTCCTCCTCCTCCTTCCTTCCCATCCTTTTCCTTCTCCTCTTGTTCCTTCTCCTTCCTTTCCATCCTTCTCCTTCCCGTTCTCCTTCCCCTTCTCTTCTCCTCCTCCTCCTCCTTCCTTCCCATCCTTTTCCTTCTCTTCTTTCTTTCTTCTCCTTCTCCTTCTCCTTCTCCTTCTCCTTCCCATCTTTCCCCTTGGCCTTTCTTCAAGCAAAATTCCCTTTCTCCAGTCAGAGATACAAATTCAATTCCTTTTTTTGAACCATGCCACTGAAGCACCACCTCTTTTTTTTTTTTACATGCCTTTTCCCTATCCCCAGAATTATTCCAACTTACTCCCCTACTGTGGCTTTCCTCTGTCAACCATGTGGATATGCACCAATGTCTCTGACTTCTATAATTGTGTAGGACACACACAGAGAGACCTACACAAGGGAGACACCAAGGAAAAGAAACGCAAGCAAGCTCAACCTTCTTTATTTTCTCGCTCATAGATCAATATGCATTTCTGAGGAGGAGGAGGAGGAGGAGGAGGAGGAGGAGGAGGAGGAGGAGGAGGAGGAGGAGGAGGAGAGGAAATTCCTCTCCAGGAGCTGGAGAGGAAATTGGATTTGAAAGATGGGTTATAAAATGGATTGGATTTACACCAATCCACATATATCTGCTGGACATAAATCCGAAAACTCCTGCCTCCTTTATCTTTCTGTCCTATTTTTCTATTGTAGGGGTTTCATGAAACCACTAAGTTATAGTGTGTTTGTGTGTGTGCAGAGGTGCACAGGTATAATTCCAACCCTTTACTATTAATTGTAGTTATCTTCTAAACTTGCTCCAGTTTGCCACTGAACTTCTTGAATTGCCTGCAGTCTCTTGGGTCCCCTTCCTCATTTTGAAAATGAAGTAGACATCTGCTCTCCTTCAGTCTGCTGGGATCTCACCAGACATTACCAAGAATGGTTCTACCAACAGTTTCTTCAATACCTGGTAATATAATCTACCCTGATAATGATATTTGAATTTCCTTATACTAGCTAAGATCTCTCTTACACTCTCCTTGTCCATCCTAACTTCCATGTCAAGCACAGGGGAAATCAGGAGAGTCGGGCAGTTCAAATGAGTATAAAGATTTATTGCAAGCTTAAGCCCTCAACAAGAATCTGGCCAACTAACAGTCGAGGGAAATGAGCGGGAGATAAGAAGGGCATTCAAGGTGGACTGGATTTAAATCTCTTGTGGGCATGCCAGGGCTTGTGACTTATGATGCATTTAATGCAGTGGTGAAATCTGAACTGGTTTACTACCGGTTCGCTGGCTGCGCATGTGCAGTGTGCACCATGCACCAAATGTGAGGTGCGTGTGCACAGTGCATGCCAAAAGGAGGCATGCAGTAAGTAGAACAGCACGCGAGGGGTGGTAGTGATCAGCTGTGGTGTGCAATCCTGTTTTTTACTTTTAAAAGCAAAGAAAAAAAGAGCCTATGATGATCGCACTGCTCAGCTGGGATCGTCAGAGGCTTTTTTTTACCTTTACCTTTACCTTTACCTTTACCTTTATCTTTACCTTCCTTCCTTCCTTCCTTCCTTCCTTCCTTCCTTCCTTCCTTCCTTCCCTCCTCCTCCCCCCTCTCCTCCTCCTCCTCCTCTTCTTCTTCTTCTCCTTCTCCTTCCCCTTCCCCTTCCCCTTCCCCTTCCCCTTCCTTCTGTAGGAAGTTAGCACCCACCCCTTTCCTGGAAGAGTGAAATATTTTAGGAAATATGAAAAAGGCAGAAATATGAGAAGCATATTTTACAGACAAAGCAGCTCCCACCTTCCTGCCCCCCACCCTTTGTCAATGGGCCATTAAGGCCTGGGCCAGTCTACTCTACATAACAAAGATCTACCTCCTTCAGGCAGAGCTATAGTAGGAATTGCCAAAGATGGGATTAGCCCTCTACACAATAGCAGCAGAAACTCACCACATGTAACCTGGGAAGCACATGTGACCATCAGCCAGCAAGGCCCCCACCCCCTGGGAGTCTGACAACCAATCAGGATACTCTTTTGGGGCCCCAAGAAATGCAGAGCCAGAGAGAGCATAAAAACCCGAAGATTTACTGTATCTGCCCTTTTTCTGTTCAGGAACTCAAGCCATGTGATCCTGTCCACCATTAAACCATCTTTCCAAGCAGTCTCCATGTTTCCAGTGTCTGTTTCCCCACTTGGAGCAGAACCCAGAAGGATGTTTCTTCCAACAATTGGCGAGCCAGTGGGACTCCAAGCTAACCTAACCAATGGACCAGGCCCAGGTAAGCCTCCCTTGCTAGCAGCAGACCCATTGAGTCTGTGGGTATGTTTTCATGGACCTTGGCCATTTGGAACTAGGTTTTAAAGGGGTTTTGAGTTTGCGCTCAAAGGCTGCTTGGAAAGAAGGTGAGTACCTCTAAATTTTAATTTAAAGCATGGGAAAAAAGCATGGGAAATTTGTGTATGCCAGCATGTGTGTGAGTGAAGGCCCTTCTCCCACGTACAGCTGGATCTTGCTTTCTCTGTGCATTTCCTAGCCGCAGAAAGACTAACAGTCTGGAGAGCATGGGGGTTTTGCCAGAGCACAGGACCTTCTGTTAGGGAAGGAGGAAGTGTGTGTGTGGGATTCCACCTGGAAAACAGTCTGATTTCACCTCTTTGAGTGACCTCTAGCCGCACCTCTGCCTACTGCTAGCTCCACCGAGCCATGACCGGTAGGATAGAGAAAGCAAGGGGGGGTCACCAAATGTGGAACTTTGTGTTTAAAAGGAATGGAAGCCGAGTGAAAGCCAAGCGTGTGAAGTGGGGGGGTAATAAAATTGTGAAAGGGAAACCCGGTTTTGTCCAGCCCAGACATGGGGCGAGCGTGTGTGTGTGTAAGAGGAGGTGCCCACACCTGGCTGCAGGGGTCAGCAGGTCCTCGCGGATCCCCTTTTTGGATCCAAAAAGTTGTGGTGATTCCCTAGAGGAAGGGGCCCATACTTCGCAAGGGAATCGAAGTCCTTCCCAGAGCTTTTTCCCCTGAAAACTGAGAGCGTGCCACCCGGCTAAGTCGAAGTGATCCTTCCGGAGAAAAGGAAAGGGTCATGGGTAGCGATAGTTCACGGGTGGCGGGGACCCCAGTAGATGAAGTGCTCGCGGCCTGGGACGCCAGGCGGGTGCCCATATTGAGGGGCATGGATAAAAGGAAATTAGGAAAATTGTGTCAAAAATGGGCTTTGCTAAGAGATAACACCGGGAGACAAATTTGGCTAAATAAAGGTACTTAAAAGAAAAGGGAAATATATAAATAGGAATGTTGGGTTTTTGTTTGTTTGTTTGTTTTGTTTGTTTGTTTGTCTCTGTCTTCTATGCAACCACGTGGTATGTTTAAGATTTGTGCCTTCCCTAATTTAACTGAGATTTATGTGGGAATGATCAGTGTGTGTGAAATCTCAGAGTTCTGTTGTCTTCTCTTTGTCTTCCTTGTTTTATGTGTGTGTGTCTTAAGTCTTTGTGCACCCTCGAGGTAATTGTAACTATAAAATGTATCTGATCTCTAGAGACAAGAATTTTAAATTGTTAGAAAAGAAAAAAAAAAAAGGTTGAAGCAATGAAAATGGGGGAGAGAGAAAAAAAAAAAAGAAAGAGCCTTTGCCCTGTGTTTGTCTGGCCAACAAACACAGATTAAAGAGAGCATATCATTTCATTTCTGTTTTTTTTTTTCCTCCTCCTCTCTCTGTATCTTAAAGTAACAACTCAAGTTTATAAGGAAACGTTTTAAGTTTGTTTACAAGGAAAAAAATCAGTCTTGCATTTACTGTATGTGTTTAAATGGGTTTACCTGTTCATCTCTTTCCTGAAGCATGTGAATCCAGTTTTTTCTTATCTGTTGTGTCTCCATTTTGTTGAAACTGCATTATCTGTTTAGTAACTGCAATACTGTTGTGTTGTTCCTTTTCAAACTCTGCCTGCAAGCTATCTACTCCCCCCCCCCATCTCTAATCCTGTTACAATGCCTTTCCTGTGAAGATTACCCACAAAAAAGGGGGAGGGGACCCTGTTCTCATGTCTTTCAGCCCTGCACAAAGGACTCTGCAACCTGTGGAAGCAGAGCACATGGATCCAGATGCTGCCTCCAAAGGAGACCTTCCATCAGTTTGAACCAGAAATTGGGTTTGAATCCAGCCTCCACTGAAAGTCAGCACAGCAACCAGAGTGGAGCAGACCTTTCCAAGTCTGACTGACCAGCCTTACCACCAAGCATGCTACCCAGCAGACATGAAAGAAAAGACCCTGAGATGTATAAGTAAAGACCAAAAGACTCTTTTCAATTCCCAGAAGACAGCTGGAAAGACTATGGGGGAGGGTGGAAATTCATTGTAAGGTTTTCTTTCTTGTCTCATTTATATTGTAATCAGTTTATTGTAAGAATTGTATTTGGGAGTGACTGCCACAGCAAGTTATGTACACTCTAGATTTCTGTCTGGTGGAGAGGAGAAATATGTCCAAAATGTTTGTATTGCCTGTATTGTAAAAGTAGCTGCATACACATGCACACACAGAGAGACACACAC
This sequence comes from Pantherophis guttatus, assembly GCF_059756535.1. Lineage (NCBI taxonomy): Eukaryota > Metazoa > Chordata > Lepidosauria > Squamata > Colubridae > Pantherophis > Pantherophis guttatus. Next base: position 6,252,799 of record NC_142064.1, read on the forward strand.
TATTCAGAATTAGATTGAAACTATTCCCTTCCCTTACCTCCACACAAAGCTTCTCCTAGGTTGATTTTTGCTCTGTGGCACTAAAAGCCCAAGGAGTCATATCTCCCTGCTAATTCCATGGGGGAGGGGACAATCCCCCTCAGGCAATTCCCTTACTTGAAGAGATAGCAGAAAAAGTGATCTCCAAAACCCAAGCCCTGACTGTGACTCACAAATGATGCTGCCCAGTTGCCCAGTAAAGGAAGATATATTGCACTGGTCTCATGAGTAGAAATCCCAGGGCTCATTATGTGTAACACCAAAAAAAAAAAAGAAAGAAAAAAAAGAATGGATATTGTACACTGGCTAACCTCAATTTGGACTCACAAATCCTGGATGCAATAAAGAGCTAGGGCAGGTTCAGTAACCAACCCTTGGAAATGGGCAGCCTGCAATTTAAAGGAAAATCATGGCTGTGAAAAATTTTGGGACATGTGTTTGCTTGAAACCTGACTGGAAGCTCACAGAAAGTAATATCTGAAGTCTGAAATTAATTGGCATGGAAAATTGGATACTGTAAAATTCTTACCAGAAATTTTTTCCTGGCTGCTAGACCTTCATGGTTGAAAGCTTTTGGAAGCCACTGAAGGAATCCTTTTCTGTTGCCTCTATCAATGCCTCCCCTTTGCATTAGAAAATTAAAAGCACCCATTAAGGCTCCCTGATGTGATCAATTTTAATCTTTTGCCAAGAACTTGTTTCAAAACTCACGTTTTGAAAAAAAAAGAGTAGGGATTGTAGGAAGTTAGCACCCACCCCTTTCCTGGAAGAGTGAAATATTTTAGGAAATATGAAAAAGGCAGAAATATGAGAAGCATATTTTACAGACAAAGCAGCTCCCACCTTCCTGCCCCCCACCCTTTGTCAATGGGCCATTAAGGCCTGGGCCAGTCTACTCTACATAACAAAGATCTACCTCCTTCAGGCAGAGCTATAGTAGGAATTGCCAAAGATGGGATTAGCCCTCTACACAATAGCAGCAGAAACTCACCACATGTAACCTGGGAAGCACATGTGACCATCAGCCAGCAAGGCCCCCACCCCCTGGGAGTCTGACAACCAATCAGGATACTCTTTTGGGGCCCCAAGAAATGCAGAGCCAGAGAGAGCATAAAAACCCGAAGATTTACTGTATCTGCCCTTTTCTGTTCAGGAACTCAAGCCATGTGATCCTGTCCACCATTAAACCATCTTTCCAAGCAGTCTCCATGTTTCCAGTGTCTGTTTTCCCCACTTGGAGCAGAACCCAGAAGGATGTTTCTTCCAACACTTCCTTCCTTCCTTCCCCTTCCTTCCCCTTCCCCTTCCCCTTCCCCTTCCCTCCCTCCCTCCCTCCTTCCTTCCCTTCCCCTTCCCCTTCCCCTTCCCCTTCCCTCCCTCCCTCCCTCCTTCCTTCCCTTCCCCTTCCCCTTCCCCTTCCCCTTCCTTCCTTCCTTCCTTCCCCTTCCCCTTCCCCTTCCCCTTCCCCTTCCCCTTCCCCTTCCCCTTCCCCTTCCCTCCCTCCCTCCTTCCCTTCCCCTTCCCCTTCCCCTTCCCCTTCCCCTTCCCCTTCCCCTTCCCCTTCCCCTTCCCCTTCCCCTTCCCCTTCCCTCCCTCCCTCCTTCCCTTCCCCTTCCCCTTCTTCTTCTTCTTCTTCTTCTTCTTCTTCTCCTCCTCCTCCTCCTCCTCCTCCTCCTCCTCCTCCTCCTCCTCCTCTTCTTCTTCTTCTCCTCCTCCTCCTCCTCCTTTTCTTCTCCTCCTCCTCCTCTTCCTCCTCCTCCTCCTCCTTCTCCTCCTCCTCTTCTCTTCCTCCTCCTCCTCCTCTTCCTCCTCCTCCTAAACTGACAAGCTTAAAATGTATTTTTCCAATAAAATACTCGAATAATAAAATAATTGATTGGCACAATTAGCCTGGTGGGTATCCAAGATGATTATGGATGAATTGTTTCTGTTATTGTGTTTTCCATGACACTTTTATCTGTTACTAGCCACTCAAAGACTTCAATTTAAGAAGCACAGTCAAATATTTTTTTAAAAAAAAAGAAAGCCAGACGGCACACTGATCTCTGTAGATCCTGCATTGGACACAGAACTGCTAATCCTCTGTTATGTATCAAGCATGATGGGAATGGATGAGTTTATTGAACACATTAAGCTGCAATCAAAGTCGATCATTGATTAATGTGTTACTTGATCCTGAGCAGTGTGATGATACCAGCTGAGATGAAACCGGCTTCTTTTGTTTCCAAATGAGTACAATTAATTGAAACAAAGTCAATGTTAAAGAAAATATAGCGTGATGGGTAGCAACATCAAACATTCCCATTGGGGAGATTTACCCAGCCTATTCCTGTCCTGGAAGTCTACCATCTGGATCTGAGATTACACCCCTGTTCGCTGCTTTGCATTTTTTTTTTAACATGCCACATAAAAGTTTGTGATCTAATTTCCTTCCTTAACCCATAACCAGACCTACAGTCATAGTGACTGCAACAGTTTTCCAAAATGTTTGGAACACCCCTATTTTTAGAAATGGACCATTCTGGTTGCGAATAGCTTTTGTTTTCCCGCCAATGAGAGAGTATGTAGCATCGCGATTGCTTCAGTTATTTGGTCTGTTATTCAGTTATTCAGTCGCATTCACAACAAACCATTTTATACCAAATGTATATTTGCTGATAAAGAAATAAAGAGAGACTAGTATAAGATCTATTTCAAGCTATTTAGCTCTCATCAGCTAGCCATACCCTTATAAGTTCGAATCCAATAACTTGAAATAGATCTGTGCTAGTCTCCCTTTATTTCTTTATCAGCAAATATAAATTATATATATATATATATATTGTTTGTTTGTTTGTTTAAATTTCTATACCGCCCTTCTCCAATATAGGACTCAGGCGGTGAACAGCCAAAGTAAAAACAAGACATACAAAATCTAAAAACTGTTTAAAATAATTAAATATTTTGGCCGTAATTAAAAAATTCCAATTTAAAATCAGTTTAAAATTTAACTCAAGCCAGCTAGCTGAAATAAATGGGTTTTCAGGGCCCGACGAAAAATCCGGAGGTCTGTTATTGTACGTATCTCTGGGGGGAGGTTGTTCCAGAGGGTGGGCGCCGCCACAGAGAAGGCTCTCCCCCTGGGGGTCACCAGCTGATATATATATATGTATGTATAAGTGTGTGTGTGTGTGTGTGTGTGTGTGTGTGTGTGTGTGTGTGTGTATCCTCCTGGATGCACGGCTGTCTTTAGAAGAGCATATGACGGCCGTGGCCAGGGGGGCTTTTTATCAGGTTCGCCTGATACGCCAATTGCGTCCCTTTCTAGATCGGGACTCCCTACGTACGGTCACTCAGGCACTCATCACCTCCCGCCTGGACTACTGCAATGCTCTCTAGCTCCAGCTCCAGCTGGTCCACGCGGGGGATTATGGGAGCGACGGGGCGCTCCCATGTGACACCTCTCCTGCACGAGCTGCACTGGCTCCTGGTGGTCTTCCAGGTGCGCTTCAAGGTGTTGGTGACCACCTTTAAAGCGCTCCATGGCTTAAGGCTGGGGTATTTACGAGACCGCCTTCTGCCACCAATAGCCTCCCACCGGCCAGTACGCTCACACAGAGTGGGCCTCCTCAGGGTGCAGTCCGCCAGACAATGTCGGCTGACGACCCCCAGGGGGAGAGCCTTCTCTGTGGCGGCGCCCACCCTCTGGAACAACCTCCCCCCGGAGATACGTACAATAACAGACCTCCGGATTTTTCGTTGGTCCCTGAAAACTTATTTATTTCACCTAGCTGGGCTAGCTTGATCCCATAGCTTTGGTTAATTTTAATTGATTTTAATTGGGTGTTTTAAATTGTGGCCAAAAATATTTAATTATTTTTAAACTGTTTTTAAATTTTGTATGTTCTGTTTTATTCTGGCTGTTCATCGCCCTGAGTCCTGCTGGAGAAAGGCAGTATACAAATTAAAACAAACAAACAAACAAACAAACAAACAAACAAACAAATATATTCAACAGATGAACTCTGACAAAATGTCAAACTCTAACTCTGCTTAATAACTTTTCCCTTTGACAGGATTAAAGTAGAGCTTGGAGTCAATTTTTGGAAAGCTTTGGAGGCCACAGAAACAAGGATTGTGTTTTGCCTCAACAAAGTTCTTCTTCAGCCTGTTTCTTTAAACCTCCCCCCCCCCATTTTTTTTTTTAATTTAAATCTACTTCTCTCCATTAGATTCTCAGCAGGAGCATCCATTCCATTCTAGCAAGGCCAGCAATGTCAGCTGCAACTCATTCTTGGTATCTCGAGACCTTCAATTGCTCAGCAGTCTCTCCGAGGTTTTTCTGTCTCATTGGAAGTCTCAATTAACCAGCTGGCCCAGGCAGGACTATTCACCCAACAGCTAATGATAGCTCAAAACTGAGTAGTTAGATCAGAGACTGCAATTATCTAAGGTTAGGTGGCCTTTCAGGTCAACTGATTCTTGTAGACCTGAAAGCAGTCATAACATCTACAGTGCCAAAGAACATTTGAAAATAGGTCAATGGTTTTATTTCTCTGCAAGTACCCTGGTGTTGCCCTGAGCTGTTTTAATAGACATCTCTCCAACATTGAGATGTTGGAGACCACAGGAGGAAGGATACGAGAATGTGTTTCTTTCTTGATCAATTCATTCAAAGTATTTTCTGTCACCTCCAATTAGCTGTCCTTGTTCAACACATTTTTTTTTTTTTTTTGTCAAATGGCATCCTAGATGTTTAATGAGGCCTGTCCTAATACCCTTTGCAGATTTTTCCAGAGAGTGTATATTTCCCTCTCCAGGGTTTCCTTTGGAGATCCAACCCTTTGGTATATTTACTGTGTATGACATTAAATTGTGTGACATTGTGGGAAGCCCTGCCCCCCCCCCCACCCCCAAAGAATGAAATATTTTGAGGATTTTCTTTTTTTAAAAAAGGCAGAATATTATTTATTTATTTATTTTATTTTATTTTGAATTTGTATACCGCCCTTCTCCCTGAGGACTCAGGGCGGTGAACAGCCAAGTAAAAACATCAAGTACAAATATTAAAATACAGTTAAAATATACATACATAAATTTGGCCCCATTAATTAAAAACAATAAACAAAACACTTAAAAACACTTAAAAAATTAGGCCAGCCCAGCTTGCTGGAAAAGGAAGGTTTTAAAGGCACGGCGGAAGGCACTGAGGTCTTGGATTCTCCTTATCTCTGGAGGCAATTGATTCCAGAGGGTAGGTGTCCCCACAGATATTATAATAATATTATAATAATAATATTATACTATAATATAATATTATACTTCCTTAGATGGAGAAACATGTTCTTGGAGACAGAAAGCAAGCCCCCCAAGTCTTTCTTAATAGCCCCAGCAGATATTTTGTGCCCTTTAAGAAAGTTTGGGCCAGGCTATTCAGAAACCAGCCCCAGTTTCCCCGCCCCCAAGCAGAAACTGAGGAGGCCAGCTTTTAGAAAGGCAGATTTGGTCATCTATTCGGAAAGAGTGGGTCAAGACAGAAACTCAGTTCAAGTTTCATAAAAAGGGGATTTCGATTTGGACTATATTCTGTGGAAGTCTGGGGGGGAGGGGTGGGTTAGGGAGGGTTGGGGGGTTAGGGAGGGTTGGGGGGGGAAATGGGGAGAAAATGTAATTGTAAAACTTTTTCAATAATAAAAAAAAAAGACAGAAACTCAGATAAGCAACAAATGAAAGGTTGACAAAATTAGCTCACCTAGGATTTGCATTTCCTCTTTTGCCTATAGAGCCAGCTATGAACCCTACATAACCCCTCCATGACCCCAGAGGAATCTGACAACAGCCAATAGAATACATGTTCTTGCACAGGAACAGGAAGCTCCAATGCAAAGCCCAAAAGAAGGTATAAAAACCCCTCACTCTCAACTCCATTTTGTCAGCTGCCCAGAATCACATGTGGTTCTGCTTTATCAATCAACCATCTTGCCAATCAGCCTCCATGTTTCCAGTCTCTTTCTCCCAGCTTGGAACTGAACCAGATGGATATTTCTTCCCACAACATTCAATCGAGTAACCGGTAGAAGAACATTAAAGAGAGATCCAACCTAAAACTAAGGAGAAATTTCCTGACAGTGAGAATAATTCATCAGGGGAACCGAAGTTGTGGGTGCTCCAACATTGAAGCTTTTTAAGAAAGGACTGGATAACCATTTGTCTGAAAACAGATGGGGTTTCCCGATTGAGCAGGGGGTAGACTAGAAGACCTCCAAGGCCCCTTCCATCTCTGTGAGTCTGTGTTCTGTACTGCAAATGTGTATGCTTGTAAGCTTCATTTAGCAAGCATTGTTCTGCCTTTATCCATTTTGATGAATGGCTGATTCATTTCAAGCAATTTATTTATTTATTTATTTATTAGATTTTTATACCGCCCCCTCTCCCGAAGGACTCAGGGCGGTGAACAGCCAAAATTAAAAGCATACAATATAAACATTAAAATACGTTTAAAACAGAATTAAATCCAAAATGGCTCCCCAATTTAAAACGCCCTACTCATGACCCTATAAATAAGACAAATTTAAAATTTAAAATTTCCACATTTAAAATTTCCACATTTAAAAAGGGGGAAGATTTAGGCCAGGCCAGCTTGATAAAATAGAAAAGTCTTAAGCGCGCGGCGGAAGGTGCGCAGATCCGGGATCCTACGCATCTCCGGGGGGAGCTCGTTCCAGATCGTAGGTGCCCCCACAGAGAAGGCTGTCCCCCTAGGGGCCGCCAGTCGACATTGTTTGGCCGATGGCACCCGGAGGAGCCCCTCTCTATGGGAGCGTACTGGCCGGTGGGAGGCTATTGGTGGTAGCAGGCGGTCCCGTAAATAGGTTCATACAGAGTCCTTTAAGGTGCCTTTGTTTGATATTAAGAGAAGCACCATTCTTAATTCAATTGGCAATTTCTTAGGTTTTTTTTTTTTTTTTCCTCTGAAAAGAAATGAATTATTGAATATTACTGCTGGGTTCTCATTTGACATGAACAGGAAGGAGTGGGCGGAATGACTAAGCACATTGCAAAGTTTAGCCTAGATGTGTCATTATACAGTTTTTTTTTAACACAGGTAGACTGACAAGAGTTCATTTAGTAAACCCCCGACGAGAATAGCCAGAATGTTCAAGAACAAATCTGAAAAGTGTTGGAAATGTCATCAGATACCGGGCTCATATTACCAGTGGTGGGATTCAAATAATTTAACAACCGGTTCTCTACCCTAATGACCAACTGGTAGGCATGGCTTGGTGGTCATGTGACCGTATGGGTGTGGCCAACTCAATGTCACTCACGTCGATAGGCTCTTCACCTTACTGTTACAATGTAATAAGGGTTAACCAGAGAGGCAGTTTCTATAAGCAGGGCAATAAAGATTAGGCTAGAAACACCACCAGAATGTTTCCTTCCTGCCTTCCTTACAGGATTAGCTCTGTAAAGTGGGAAAAAATAAGATTTCTTCCAAGAACCAGTTCTCCGAACTGCTTAGAAAGTTAACAATCGGTTCTACTGAATAGGTGCGAACTGGCTGAATCCCACCACTATATATTACCATATGTGGTCGACATGTGTAGAAGCTAAAAGATATTGGACTAAAATCCACACATCGTTGGAAAAAATGATAAAAAAACACATAGACTTTAAACCAGAGATTTTTTTTTATTAGGAATTATACCAGAAACATACAATAGAGAATTGAGATATTTGATTGTGAATGTATTGACTGCGGCTAGAATTGTGTTTGCTAAAAACTGGAAAAATGCAAAAATGCCAATGTAAGATGAAGTTATTAGGAAAATCATGGAATGTGCTGAAATGAGTAAATTGACATTTGAAATTAGAGAACAAGAAGATAAACAATATTATAAGATATGGGATTTATTTTACCAATGGCTAGACAATAAAACATGGAAATGAAATATGAAATATAAAATGAATGTTAGAATATAATATGTGAATATATATATATTTTTTGGAATGATAATGCCATTGTTAAAGAAATGACAAATGAGAATAATGATATAAAGATATATATCAGGTTGATAATATGAGAAATTAGATAATTAGTAAAATATGATTATGGGGAAGAAGCACAAGGGATTTGCAACCGATCGACACACTGCTTGAAATTGTAATGGATGAAGGATGTTTTATGTTTTGTTCGTTTAAAAATAATTTTTTTTTGCAAAAAAAAAAAAAGAGTTCATTTAGTGACCATTCGAAGGTACAACAACACTGAAAAGAGTGACTAACAGACATTTTTGACACTTATGACTAGGGGGCAGAGTGGGCGTGGCCAACTGGATGGACCTGGCCAGATTGACGCCACTGACTGGGCATGGCTGACTGGGTGGGCGTGGCCAGCTTGACGCCATTGAGCCTGACTAGGTGGCTCAGTGGCTAAGACATTGAGCTTGTCGATCAGAAAGGTTGGCAGTTCGACAGTTCCGAATCCCTAGTACAGGTCTCCTATAGGTTGGATTAAATGACCTCCAAGGTCCCTTCCAACTCTTACTGTTATTTCCCAAACTGCTGGTATGTTTCCTCTTTGCATTGGGTAGATCAGGCCGAAGCGATGCGGGTAGACCAGGGGTGACAATCGTGACTGATTCACCAAACCGGTGGTAAAAATTATTTAAAAATTAAAGAAAAAGTTCCGATGATGAAAGAAAGGAAGGAAGGAAGGAAAGAAGGAAGGAAGGAAGGAAGGAAGGAAGGAAGGAAGGAAGGAAGGAAGGAAGGAAGGAAGGAAGGAAGAAAATGAAAGAAAAAGAAAGGGAGGGAGGGAGGGAAAAAAGAGAGGAAGGGAAGGACCACAAACCTGGCAGCTTCAGAGGATACCTTGAAAGAGCACAGCAATCAACCCAGGGTTGGAAGGGACCTGGAGGTCATCTTGTCCAACCCCCTGCTCCAGCAGGACATTGTTATAATGAGTTTCTGTCTTTTGAGCCCCCCAGTTACATGACTGCCTTCGAGACCGCCTTCTGCCACATAGCTCCCAGCGACCGGTAAGATCCCATAGAGTTGGTCTCCTCTGGGTCCCGTCAGCTAAACAATGCCGGCTGGTGGGCCCGTGGGGGAGGGCCTTCTCTGTGGCTGCCCCAGCTCTCTGGAACCAGTTACCTCCTGAGGTCCAGACCATCCCCACCCTATTGGCCTTCCGAAAAGCGGTGAAGATCTGGCTTTTCCAGCAGGCTTGGGGCTGTTGATCTCGCTCTTGTGATCTGGCGAGTCAAGGCTGAGTCAACCTTGAGCCTGGCGAGATTCGAACCTGTAGTTATTGCAGGCAGCTGGTCTTAATAACCAGCTTAATAACAGGGTGCCTTAGACCACTGTACTACCAAGGGTCTTTTTTTTAAAATTGTTTTTAAATTTTATATGTTGTGTTTTACCGTGGCTGTTCACCGCCCTGAGTCTTGTTGGAGAAGGGCGGTATACAAATTAAATAAATAGGGGAAAAAAAATAGAAAATAGAAATAAACTAACAAGAGCTAATAGCAAACTCCAAGAGCCTTAATAGTACAGTGGTTTAGTGCACCCTGTTATTAACACAGCTGCCTGCAATTACTGCAGGTTCGAATCTCGCCAGGCTCAAGGTTGACTCAGCCTTCCATCCTTTCTAAGGTGGGTAAATTGAGGACCCGGTTTGTGGGGGCAATAAGCTGACTTTGTATAAAATATACAAAAGAATGAAGGCTATTGCTTAACGCATTGTAAGCCGCCCTGAGTCTCCGGAGAAGGGCGGCATATAAATCAAATTTAAAAAAAAAAAAAAAAAAGTCGGCAACGTTTTCCTACCATTTGCAACAAACTTTTCTTCCACAAGTTCTCTCTTGGTTTCCGATGCAAATTAGGGGAACATATTCAACACCCCTCCCCCCCCTTTCTTCCCCCACCCCCACCCCACAGCACCTCTGACATTGTTGACTTTCAGAAATCAAACATGAACTCATTTGGAAATATCAACCGCGTTTGAATTTTAGATGAACCTATTTACAATGAAACCAGAGCCTGCTGATTGCCATCATCTTAGGAAAATTCACGGTAACGATGGCTGGCGTCATAATGCAATTTCCCCGAGAAAATAAATAAATAAATAAATAAATAAATAAATAAATCGCATAGGCTTCATTACTGTTTACATAAATTGTGATAAATACCAATTATAGCCGAACATAAAATGTAATGCTCCACTTTTGCTTTTTAATCATAATCACCACGATTGTTCCTCTAATTCCTATTAAAACGCGGGGTGAATTTGGATTTCAACCTTGCTGGCGAGCGAAAGGTTTTGCTCAGGGGTCCGTTTTGCTTCCCGTCTCTTGCCATTCGGATCAATCAGTCAATCAGAATGGAGTTGGAAGGGACTTTAGAGGTCTTCTAGTCCAAATCCCTGTTCAAGTAGGAGACCCCCATACCATTTCAGACAGGGGGCTGTCCACTCTCTTCTTCAAAAACCTCCAGGGATGAAGCACCCACAACTTCTGCAGGCAAGTTGCTCCACTGATCGATTGTTCTTAGTGTCAGGAACTTTCTCCTTAGTTCTAGGTAGCTCCTCTCATCGATTAGTTTCCATCCATTGTTTCTTCTCTTTTATTTTCTGGTACTTTAAAAAAATAAGTTGACCCCCTTTTCTTTGTGGCAGCCGCTCAAACACTGTAAGACTGCTATCATGTCACCCCCCCCCTAGTCTGGAATAAAACCCCTAGTTTGGAACAGGAGGAGGAACAGGAGGAAGAAAAGATGGACAAGGAGGAGGAGGAGGAGGAGGGGAAGGAGGGGAAGGGGAAGGGGAAGGAGGAGGAGGAGGAGAAGAAGAAGAGGAGGAGGAGGAGGAGGAGGAGGAGGGGAAGGGGAGGGGGAAGGAGGAGGAGGAGAAGAAGAAGAAGAGGAGGAGGAGGAGGAGGGGAAGGGGAGGGGGAAGGGGGAAGGGGAGGAGGAGGAGAAGAAGAGGAGGAGGACGAGGAGAAGAAGAGGAGGAGGAGGAGGAAGAAGAAGATAAAGAAGATAAAGAAGAAGAGGAGGAGGAGGAGGGGGGGGAGGAGTAGTTCACTGTTTTCTTTGTCCTCTAATGCACAGGGAAGAACATAATGCGCAGGAAATCCTACTTTAAAGGAGACAAGGAGAAACATCACAGTGTGCGTCCTCCAGACATCAGGTGGTGATTGGAGACAGCAAAGGCCGATCACTTCCAGACAGAATTTACAACATCACTTGGTGCAATTACGTTGCAGACCCCATAAAGGAATAATACAATAATAAACCTGTTCAAAGGGCAAATTTGTTGCACCAATTTCTGTTTCCAGCAGAAGAAATAACTGATAAGGGAATAATGGACTAAATGACTAATTTAATGCAGTAAGGGGAGTGGGCGAGCTTGAAGGATCCAGTTTTAAAATTTTTGGTAAAGTTGGCTATGGAAGCTCAGCATGTATTCCTGTTTATCTGTTTTTTATTTGGAGAGAGAGGGGAGGAGATATGATAGATAGATAGATAGATAGATAGATAGATAGATAGATAGATAGATAGATAGATAGATAGATAGATAGATAGATAGATAGATAGATAAGATAAGATAAGATAATTTTTTTGGTAAAGTTGGCTATGGAAGCTCAGCATGTATTCCTATTTATCTGTTTTTTATTTGGAGAGAGAGGGGAGGAGATAGATAGATAGATAGATAGATAGATAGATAGATAGATAGATAGATAGATAGAGATAAGATGATAGATAGATAGATAGATAGATAGATAGATAGATAGATAGATAGATAGATAGATAGATAGGGTGATAGATGATAGGTAGATAAGATGATAGATAGATAAGATGATAGATAGATAGATAGATAGATAGATAGATAGATAGATAGATAGATAGATAGATAAGATGATAGATAGATAGATAGATAGATAGATAGATAGATAGATAGATAGATAAGATGATATTTATTTAATTTTATTTCTATACCGCCCTTCTCCTGCGGGACTCAGGGCGGTGTACAGCCAGGATAAAACATAGCATATAAAATTTAAAAACATTTTAAAAAACAATTAAATAACTTTGGCCCGGATTTAAAATAGATAGATAGATAGATGATAGATAGATAGATAGATAGATAGATAGATAGATAGATAGATAGATAGATAGATAGATAAGATGATAGATAGATAGATAGATAGATAGATAGATAGATAGATAGATAGATAGATAGATAAGATGATAGATAGATGATTGATAGATAAGATGATAGATAGATAAGATGATTGATAGATAGATAGATAGATAGATAGATAGATAGATAGATAGATAGATAGATAGATAGATAATAGATAGATAAGATGATATTTATTTATTTTTATTTTATTTTATTTCTGTACCGCCCTTCTCCTGCGGGACTCAGGGCGGTGTACAGCCAGGATAAAACATAGCATATAAAATTTAAAAACATTTTAAAAAACAATTAAATAACTTTGGCCCGGATTTAAAATAGATAGATAGATAGATAGATGATAGATAGATAAGATGATAGATAGATAGATAGATAGATAGATAGATAGATGATAGATAGATAAGATGATAGATAGATAGATAGATAGATAGATAGATAGATAGATAGATAGATAGATAGATAGATAGATAGATAATGATTTGATAAATAGATAGATAACTATCTAGCCCGGGAGTGGGGTTCACATATTGTTGTCACCGGTTTGCCATTCACATGCTTGCTTCACTCACGTGTGCACACCTTCTGTGCATGTGCCTGGCCTTCTTCATGCTCGCTGCATGTGCCCGCCTTTCACACATGTGCTTTGCTTGCATGTGCACCTTACACGCATGTCCCTGGCCTCAAAAACATGGCTAAATAGGATGGCATAACATCTGGGCGGGTGGGCGGATGGGTGGACCCCCCCACAGTCACCACTACTGGTTCGCCTGACCCAGTCCTAACCGGCTGAATACCACCTCTGATCTAGACCGACCGACAGACAATAGATAAGCAGATAGTTAAATAGGTAGACAGCTATAGCTATCAACAGATAGACAGATAATAGATCATTTTTGGTAAGGGATAGAAAAGATGATAGAGAAGACAAATGACTGATAGAAAGTGTGAATGAAAGTGAGAGGGAGAGTGGGCATGGGAGAAAAAAGAAAGAAAGAAAGAAAGAAAGAAAGAAAGAAAGAAAGAAAGAAAGAAAGAAAGAAAGAAAGGGAGGGAGGGAGGGAGGGAGGGAGGGAGGGAGGGAGGGAGGGAGGGAGGGAGGGAGGGAGGAGAGGGAAGGAAGGAAGGAAGGAGGAAGGAAGGAAAGAAGGAAGGAAGGAAGGAAGGAAGGAAGGAAGGAAGGAAGGAAGGAAGGAAGGAAGGAAGGAAGGAAGGATACACCTGGCTATATTGAGCTATTTTATTGAGTTGAAACAGTTGATTTTACTTTGTCAACTTTCTCAGTTCAATATCCGCCAGCTTGGGGTTTTTAAGTCATTAACTGCGTCAAAAAATTCTGCTGGCTGTAAAAGTTACAGACAACCCTCAATGTTCAAATTACTGTATTTTTTCGGAATATAAGACGCACCTCTTTCCCCCAAAAAAGATGGTGAAAATCTGGGTGCGTTTTATACTCCGAATGTAGCCCCACCCAGCTTCCCAAATGGAGGTTTCAGAGGCTGAAAAAAACATCAGAAATGAAGCTTCAGAAAAGAAGCCCCCAAACAGAGCTTCAGAGGCTTTTTTTCTGAAGCTGTATCGGAGGTTTTCAGAGGCAGAAAAGAAAGTTTTTTTTTTCTGAAACAGAGTTTCAGAAGTTTCAGAGGCAGAAAAAAAAAGCAAAAAAGAAAAAAGCAAGGCACAGAGCTCACAACCAAGGAACCTGTTGCTAAAATTCACCTCTGGGAACAGCTGATTGGAGTTATTCCGGGAGGACGATCCACCCGCCAATCAGCTTTTCTCTTATTTTCCTCCCCAAAAACTAAGGTGCGTCTTATACTCGGAAAAATACGGTAATTGGTAGAAACCTCCAAGGTCCCTTCCAATTCAGTTATTCTGTATATCAGCATTTCATGATACTCACCATGGCCACAAGTGATAGTCCAGAAATAAAGGGGGGGAGGGGAATTATTATTTACAACAAAGAGTTAATGATATAATTCTGATATTCTGCTGGTCTTTCCTTTTGATCTAGGAAACTGGACAAAGGACATTAGCAGGAGATCTTTCAGCAGAAGTTCAGCAAACCAGTGGGACTTCTGATATGTCTCCTTTGTAAATGTCTGGGTGAAAAATTATGCCATTTGTCTCCGAGATGATCTATAGCCGTTCTCTCAAGATCATCAAGGAAAACATCCTTTGACAGAGGCAGGGAAATGTCAAAAACGGTGTACAATTCCTTATGAAGCTTGTTTGTCTCCAACCTCAAATATCATTCTGAAATATTAATGAAATCAGCCAAATGTTTACATTGGCAGAGATCCAAGCTAGAGCCAGAAAAAACAGAATGGTCTCATTTTCAATAAAAAATAAAAAATAAAAAGTAGAAGTTTATTCCCAGCCTGTCTGTTATTGTTTGATTGCTCTATTGATCTTTGGAGCCAACGATCCATCATGTAAGTATGCCTGTATACACGATCCCATCCTATGCAAATTCTGGATGGAGTGCTTGCATGAAAGTTTGACCAAACTGCCTCATCATTGCAGATTTTAGAAAGAGCCAGCATGGTTATACTCCACTCAGTGTCAAGGATGCAGCTGCAGAGGTGGTCAGCAGTATCTGTGTTAAGGATATTGTTGTTGTGTTACCAACCAGCAGAGTGTAGAGCACAGAGAAACGTTGCTGAGAGCAATGAATAAGAGATGTGCAAACTGGTTTATCAAAAGTTTACTTTATAGTGAAAAAACAATCTCATAGTCTTTAAATCAATCCAAGTCTTTGCCAGTTAAATCAGTCCAGTGATACAAAAAGCTCTTCTTACCACACAAACAGTAGTTGGTTAGAATAACAAACTCACTCTGGTTCACAAACCACGATGGTAGCAGATCCATCCAACCGATGATAGCACAATGGTAGCAACTCCACACACAATGATAGCTTATCATCAACTGAATATGTTACAGTACCTTTCTTAAATAACTTCACAACTAATTACAACATGACTCAGCATTACATTGAATCAGCAGGAAAACTTTAAAGTCACACAATACGTATTTATATTAAAGTCACAGAACACATATATTGCCTGGACAACTTGTTAGGCTGAAACCATATCCTAACAATCTGGGGCTGCAGATAATTAATAATCTGAACATGTTATCCTTAGTGAAGTGTGCAAACTAGCATCTGCATTTCCTGCATCAGATGAGGAGAGCACATCTTTCTCCTTCTGTCCTGGGCACTTTTTTCAGAGGCACGATGGAGAGCATTTTAACAAACTGCATCCCTGTTTGGTTTGGTGGCAGCAGTGCCTCAGATAGAAAGTCCCTACAGAGAGTGGTGAGGACAGCGGAGAAGATTATAGGAAGTTCACTTCCTGTTATTCAGGATGCCGCTTATACAGTAGGTGCTATGTGCTTCAAGCTCGAAGTCTCGACAAAGTCTCATTCGTCATCTTCAGGCTGGTGTTTTCGGCTTCGTGCTTCTAGGAGTAATGTGTGTGATCGCAGCTCTTTCTTCCTTTTAACTGCCAGTGGGGGTGTGAACTGATTGGGTGGGAGCTTGGCTGTGTTCTGATTGGGTGGAGGTGTGTTCTGATTGGTTGGGGGTTTGGCTGTGCTCTGATTGGATGGGGGGTTGGCTGTGCTCTGATTGGCTGGGTGTGTGTTCTGTTTAGGTGGGGGCTTGGTTGTGCTCGGGTTTGTCTGAGTAGCAGGGGGATTTGAGCTGGTGAGCTGCGTTGCTGTTGTTTGGCTTCGTGTCAATATTTGTCAATATTGACAAACGAGTCCCTAACACAAAGAAGGACACCAGACCCAAACCCATGAAAACAACACAGGATGTCACCACCACACATCCACACAAAAAGCAAACCCACACCAATGAGGCACGACCACAAACCAGAAGCCAGACCATAGCTGCATCATTATATACATCCATATACACCCAACAAGACTCTATTATTTCTCTGTGTCATATAATATAGGTGGGTATATGCATAATTTTGTATTTATTCATTTATTTTGTCATGGTTATGTAGTGTATATAGGACGTGGTGACCCTTTGAGAGCTGTACGCAACGAAATTTCATTTTAATGTATGCTGATTAGTGTACATTCAAAGTGACAATAAAGTTATTCTAAGTTATTTTCTAAGTCTCATCAAACAGGACTTGCAGATCAAAGGGGGAACGCTGCTTTTAAAACTGTGAATGAAATCAGGTGGCAAGGGAGCACTTCAATGAGTTTCAAAGAGTTTTGCAGACTCGGAAGCTTTCTGAATAGTTCTACTGTCAGGTTCCGATGTTATCTCAAATAAATTTCATTCTCAAACACCAAGTCTTTGATGAAATCTCTTATTTATTGAAGAATAACGATCCAGTCCTGAACTCATTTGCAGCCGAAACTGATCCTGTGATCCTAAACCCCTCCCCTTCCGTTCCTCAAATCTCAGTGTCTCATTGGCCATCTTCCAAGTCCATCTTTCATCTCAGTTACTTCAAGTCACAGGAATTTCCCCCTCCTCTCGTCACCTAGGTGACGTTATCTGCTGCGGGGAAAGAACTGGGTGGAAAGTCAAGCTACTACTTCTAACAGGCTCTTTCCCACTCATTCATGTCAGCGCTGGGGAAATCATAGTTTGGAGCGCTGACATCTACAACTACTGCAGACAATACTGTATACACTGCTGACAACTTCACTTCTATATATGGAGAACGCTGGTGAGGATATAGTGTAATGTGGAAAGACCGTGGGGTCCTTGGTGCTCTCTGAGCTTGGTGGTTTTCTTGCGGACATTTCAAAACCCAACTAGGTTACATCATCAGTGCTAGCTGGAAGGAAGCAGGGTTTTTCTCTTTGTTTATATAAGAATTGGCTTGCAATGTTCTTTGGAGAGAGAGTCTTGAGAACTGGGAAAGGCTGTGGGGTCCTTGGTGCTCTCTGAACTTGCTTGTTTCCCTGCAGACGTTTCATTATCCAACTAAGCAACATCATCAGGGTGAGGGAGTGTGAGGTTTGATCCCTGCTTATATATAGTAGCTTGTCCTCCCTGTTCTGATGGTGGAGCGTTTTTCTTTTTGGTAGTTTTTTGATTAGGGTTTAATTTAGTTCCTTGATTACGTACCTTGATTAATCAAGTTCCTGGTTTATATAGTTCTTTTATTAAGTCCAATCTGGCAAGCTATGGTATAAAAACAGAGAGTAAATCCCATACACCTTTGCACTGATTCCATTAGCTAGTTGGGTAATGAAACCTCTACAAGCCAACAACCCACCTCAGAGGCCAAGGACTCCACGTATTATGATTTTTAAAAAAGTACCACAAGCAAACTGGAAAAGTGTAAAGTCCTTTGTGCTCTCTGAGCATTGCAATTTTCTTGCAGATGGTTTGAAAACTATTTCATATTGGGTTTCATGTCCACAATTTTCATTATTTTAACAGTTATGAAAAGAAACCTCTCCCTCCTCCTCCTCCTCCTCTTCTAACCCCATGACGCACCTCTCTGTTTCACAGTGCTACTCCATTATTAAATAAATATCATTGTGTTAAATTACTTTGATATAAATCAGTAGATGGCATTAAATTCTTCTTCTTCTTCTTCTTCTTCTTCTTCTTCTTCTTCTTCTTCTTCTTCTTCTTCTTCTTCTTCTTCTTCTTCTCCTCCTCCTCCTCCTCCTCCTCCTCCTCCTCCTCCTCGCCCTCGTCCTCCTCATCCTCCTCGTCCTCGTCCTCCTCCTCCTCCTCCTCCTCCTCCTCCTCCTCCTCCTCCTCCTCCTCCTCCTCCTTCTTCTTCTTCTTCTTCTTCTTCTTCTTCTTCTTCTCCTTCTCCTTCTCCTTCTCCTTGTCCTCCTCCTCCTCCTCCTCCTCCTCCTTGTCCTCCTCCTCCTCCTTCTCCTCCTCCACCTCCTCCTTCTCCTCCTCCTCACCCTCCTCCTCCTTCCCCTCCTTCCCTTCTTCCTTCTTCTTCGCCTTCTCCTCCCCCATCCCCTCCTAAATATAGTCATTAAAATCCAAGAATCTCAATCTCAAAATCTGTTCGCTAACACCCAAATCTCAATACTGTACAAAGTCTCATCATCTATAATTCTCCCCTCTCCCCTCTATGAAATCAAGATTAATGGGATTCTTCCGTAGAGTTTAAACAATTAAAAACATAAGATATCCCAAAGAATTATAGATGCTATTTTTGGAGAGCCCCGGCGAGGACAGGGATGAGAAAGAGAGAGAAAAAAACATCAGAATAATTTTAAAAAATGAAGACCTATCGAGCAAGGAGACGTGGAAAAAAAATTGCAAGAGTTCAAAAATAACTACCAGGTTTATTGGTTGCTCACCTCCGGGGGCCTGGCTTGAGTCCTGCTCTAACGAGAATGACCAAATGTCACCCTAATTATAGGGCAATAAAAGGCCCATTGCAAAATGAATTCCGTGGTCTGAACTCAGCTCCAAATGGACATTTGTCTTCATTACGATCTAGGCATAAGTTTGGCACAGCCTGGATGCCTGTCTTTAAAAGAGGCTCATAAGTCCATGAGGAGGAAGAGAACCAGGGGTAAAATCCAGCAGGTTCTGACAGGTTCTGGAAAACCGGTAGCGGAAATTTTGAGCAGTTCGGAGAACCAGCAAATACCACTTCTGGCTGGCCCCAGAGTGGGGTGGGAATGGGGATTTTGTAATATCCTTCCCCCTGGAGTGGGGTGGGAATGGAGATTCTGCAATATCCTTCCCCTGGAGTGGGGTGGGAGTGGAGATTTTGCAATATCCTTCCCCCTGGAGTGGGGTGAGAATGGAGATTCTGCAATATCCTTCCCCTGGAGTGGGGTGGGAATGGAGATTTTGCACTATCCTTCCCCTGGAGTGGGGTGGGAGTGGAGATTTTACAATATCCTTCCCCCTGGAGTGGGGTGGGAATGGAGATTCTGCAATATCCTTCCCCTGGAGTGGGGTGGGAGTGGAGATTTTGCAATATCCTTCCCCCTGGAGTGGGGTGAGAATGGAGATTCTGCAATATCCTTCCCCTGGAGTGGGGTGGGAATGGAGATTTTGCACTATCCTTCCCCTGGAGTGGGGTGGGAATGGAGATTTTGCAATATCCTTCTCCTGGAGTGGGGTGGGAGTGGAGATTTTGCAATATCCTTCCCCCTGGAGTGGGGTGGGAATGGAGATTTTGCACTATCCTTCCCCTGGAGTGGGGTGGGAATGGACATTTTGCAATATCCTTCCCCTGGAGTGGGGTGGGAATGGAGATTTTGCAATATCCTTCCCCTGGAGTGGGGTGGGAGTGGAGATTTTGCAATATCCTTCCCCCTGGAGTGGGGTGGGAATGGAGATTTTGCACTATCCTTCCCCTGGAGTGGGGTGGGAATGGACATTTTGCAATATCCTTCCCCTGGAGTGGGGTAGAAATGGAGATTTTGCAGTATCCTTCCCCTGGAGTGGGGTGGGAATGGAGATTTTGCAGTATCCTTCCCCTGGAGTGGGGTGGGAATGGAGATTTTGCAATATCCTTCCCTGCCACGCCCACAAGCCCTGCCCACCAAGCCACACCACACCCACCAAGCCACGCCCACAGAAGAGGTTGTAGAAAAAATGCTTTTAAAAGCTTCTGACGATCTGAGCTGAGCTGCGTGATCATCAGAGGCTTTTTTCTTTTTTTTTCTTTTAAAAGCATTTTTTTCAGCCGAAGAGGTTGTAGAAAAAAATGCTTTTAAAAATTAAAAAAAAAAAGCCTCTGATGATTGCATGGCTCAGCTGGGCATGGGGGCGGGCAGGGATTTTTATTACCAGTTCTCCGTACCACCCACCTCCATCGCTACCGGATCAGGCGATCTGGTCCAAACCCCTGGTTTGGCTGAAATACAATAGGATTTCCTGTCCAAGCAGAGGGATGGACTAGAAGGCCTCAAGGTCCCTTCCAAGTCTGTTATTCTGTTAAGACAAGGGAAAGGACAGGTTCATGTTTTGTTTTGTTTTTTAACAGTGTGTGAACCTCCCTTTTTCCCTGACATTTTGACATCATATTTAAAGAATAGAGAGATGTGGAATGAAGGTAGATATTGTTAATGACAGCTGCTTCCAGTACCTAGTCAGAGAGCACTTACTGGCAATTTCACTTTCTCCAGATATTATATCTGTGCTTTTTCTTCTCTGAAGGATTATCAAAGTTGTGCTATTTGTTCCCCTCAGCTCCAGACTGTAATGTGGGATTCAAATAATTTAACAACTGGTTCTCCACCCTAATGACGGGCTGGGTGGGCGTGGCCATGGTGGGTGTGGCCAGCAGGTGTGACAGGCAGCACTCGGCCTCCTGCACCCCCCTGGGAGCAAAAACAGGTCACGGGGGGAGATGTGCCACACACCCCTGTGCCCCATTTTGGGCCATCCTGAAGCCTCCTAGGAGCAAAAACAGGCTACTGGGGAGGGCACCGCACCCCCTTGCACCCCATTTTGTGCCTTGGAGGCCTCACTGTACTTACCTGGGAGTCAAAACAGGGTATGTGGGGACTCCTGGAAGGGGCAGGGTGGAGAGGGGTGAGGCTAGCCAGCAATTTAACTATCGGTTTGCCTGAACCGGCCCGAACCGGCTGAATCCCACCACTGCTTGATGTAATTAGTGTCAGTGTTCCAAATTATGATCTCTTTCAGCGCTGACATTAAATCACAGAAAGACTTGCTTTAATACGGAGATGAACTTTCACCTAGTTCCTGGCTCTTCAGCAGATAGCGTTACTTGGGCAACAGAGGGAGGGGGGAATTCCTGTGAAAAGAAAGTGCATGGGACGAAGAGATGGATCTGCATGGTGGCCAATGAGACATTGGGGTTGAAGAACGGAAAGGGAGAGGTTTGGAAGGAGGTGCCAATCTTGGCTGCATCAGAGTTCAGGCATGTCGTTTTTTTTTCTATTCTTAAATAAAAGAGATTCATTAGAGACTTTGCGTTTAAGAATGAAGTTTATTTAAGATAGCAACGAAACCTGACAATTAGAACATAAAGGAATAGGATGGGAAGGGACTTTGGTGGACTTCTAGTCCAACCCCCTGCTCAAAGAGCCACAAAGGTCCGAATCAGAAGCCCCACATTCAATTATGGAGCTGACCGAAAGTCCCATTCCCCCACCATAAAGTCTCCTCCTAGCGCGGTGTCCTTTTTCCTCTACCTGTCCTAACTAAAAGCCCTATCAATTGTGGAGCCGACCGGTGACTGGGAGCTGCAGCAGAGGGATGAAAGAGCCACATGCGGCTCCAGAGCTGTGGGTTGCCGATCCCTGGTATAGCATTTTCCTGTCTGAGCAGGGAGTTCGACTAAAAGATCTCCAAGGTCCCTTCCAGTTCTGTTATTCTGGTGAAAATTCTTAATCGTGTTAATTTTTAATTCATTTTTTTTTAAATTTGATTTATATGCCACCCTTCTCCAGAGTCTCAGGGTGGCTTACAATGCGCTAAGCAATAGCCTTCATCCTTTTGTATATTTTATACAAAGTCAGCTTATTGCCCCCACAAACTGGGTCCTCATTTCACCTACCTTAGAAAGGATGGAAGGCTGAGTCAACCTTGAGCCTTGGAGAGATTTGAACCAGCAGTAATTGCAGGCAGCTGTGTTAATAACAGGGTGCTTAGACCACTGTACTATCAAGGCTCTTACTTAATTTTACTGTTAATATTTATCGGTTGAGTGTTTGCAGGTTTCATCTTCTTGTTTTGTTTTGTTTTTATTGTAAGCCACCTAGAGTTCAACCAATCAGAACAGAGCTGGAAGAGACCTTAGAGGTCTTCTTGTCCAACTCCCTGCTCAAGCAGGAGGGCCTATACTACAGGGGTCCCCAACTTGTAGGTCACAGCCTACTGCCGGGCCATGGCCTATTTGCAACCGGGCTGCATGAATAGCAGGCTGGTGATTGCATGTCTGCAGTGCCACTCATGTGAGTGGCGGCACTGGTACACACAGTCCCAGTTGTGTGAGTGAAGGACACTGACGTGTAGGAAGTTAGCACCCACCCCTCTCCTAAGAAAATGAGATATTTTAGGAAATATTTAAAGGGCAGAATATTTCCCCTAAAAGGGAGGCAGAAACTCTGCCCACCCTACTCCCGCATCTTTGTCAATGAGTCATTAAGGCCTGGGCCAGTCCATTCTACATAACAAAGATCTACCTCCTTCAAGCAGAGCCATAATAGGAATTGCCCAAAGCCCTTTCATTACATTATCACCCAGCAAGAGTCAACCAAGCCTGGGACACAGACAACCTACAAAGTTACCCCTGCATGGCCCCATGGGAGTCTGACTACCAATCAGGATACAAGCTCAAATTCAAAAGCCCAGAGATGGTATAAAACCCTGGCACTCTCAGCATCTCTTCCCTTTTTATTCTCTCTTCACCCGAGATCTTCAAGGCATGTAATCCTGTTCATCAATAAACCTTCTTTCCAAGAAGTCCCCATGTTTCCAGTGTCTTTCTCCCACACTTGGAACTGAACCCAGATGGACAGTTCTTCCAGCAGACGCTTGTAGTTCTACTCGTGCAAGCTGCACCCCAAAGGCTTCTCTCTTGCCCGAGTGGAGTTGCTCGTACTGGCCTACCATTCATGTGAACCAGTTCTCCTCTTCTCCCACCCACCCCCAACCCACCCCCAACCACAAAGGTTGGGGAACACTGCTATACCATTTCAGACAAATGGTTGTCCAATCTAGGTGAAATGGATGGCATATAATTTAAATAAACAAACAAGTAAAACATATGCAACTAGTCACTCAAAAGGTAAAGGTTTCCTCTGTTGAGTTGTGTCTAGGGTGTGGTGCTTATCTCCATTTCTCAGCCAAGGGAGTCAACGTTGTCCAAAGACACATCTGTGTTCATGTGACCAGCATGGCTGTATCCCAAAGGTGCACGGAATGCTTTTACCTTCCCACTGAAGTGGTACCTATTTATCTACTCACATTTACATGCTTTCGAACTGCTAAGTGTCAGAATTACCACCTCGCGCCTGTGCTCTGCAATTGCTTCAGTGCCAAGAACCCTGGGGGGAGGGGGAAGAGGGAGGGTGAACCCTTGAGGGGAAAGTGAAAGTTTAAAAAGTGAAGGTGCCTGCCCGAGGCGATGTTTCAAGCAGTGGTGGGATTCAGACATTTCGCACCTATTCAGGAGAACCGGTTGTTAACTTTTGCCGGTCTGACAGGATAAATGATTTTAAATTGGGTTTTAAAAGTGGTTTAAAATGGTTTTAATTGGAAGTTTTAATTTTGGCCAAAGATTGAATTGTTTTAATATGTTTTTTTAAATTTTGTCTTGTATGTTGTTTTATCATGGCTGTTCACCGCCCTGAGTCCTTCGGGAGAAGGGCGGTATACAAATATAATAAAAACTAAAACAACTAAAACAACTAAGCAGTTCATAGAACCTGTTGTTGGAAGAAATCTTATTTTGGTTTTTTTCCACTTTACAGGGCTAATCCTATAAGGAACTGAAACATTCTGGTGTTGTTTCTAGCCTAATCTTTATTGCCCTGCTTACAGAAACTGCCTCTCTGGTTAGCCCTTATTACATTGTAACAGCTAAGGCGAAGCGCCCATCGACGTGAGTGACATTGAGTCACCACGCCCACATGGTCACATGTCCATCGAGTCATGCCTACCCAGCTGGTCATTAGGGCAGAGAACTGGTTGTTAAATTATTTGAATCCCATCACTGGTTTCAAGGATGTTGCGCAATGAGAAGAATGCAGCTGCAAACTAGTGTATCATCAAAGTGGCTGTTTCCAGAACATCTTCAAAATTGATCAGGATAGCAGAGGACCAAGAATGGGAAGTGCCTAAGAGAGGAAAAGTTGTCACTCGGGGAATTGGCACGGGAATGTCAGTTCTGGCTTTGCACTGCTGTATTTCACTTGACTTCTAGTAAACTATACCTTTCTCCACCCGATGGGGTTAAGGATCATTGTTCCTCAGAAGCTCAAGCTGAGGCAGGTCTGACAGCTAGGTGGGCTAGCAGTGGTGGGCAAAACTAAGAAAAGCAATGGTCTGAAAAATCAGGAAAGTTATAAAACTCTACACGTGGTGCACTGTAGTTGACACTTTTGCTGTGCTTCACCAAGGCTAATGCAAAAAGATGATCTTTTTGCTTAAACCCAGATACCACTTGCCTGCGTCCAATCAAAATGCAGACCCCAAGCTTTGTAAGTGGAGATCCACAACTGTTTGAAATCATCCTGATGCATACCATTCTTCTCCTCCTCCTCTCCTCTCCTCTCCTCTCCTCTCCTCTCCTCTCCTCTCCTCTTCTCTCCTCTCCTCAATCCCTTCCCTCCTCTCCTCTCCCCTATCTCTCCTCTCCCCAATCTCTTCTCTCCTCTATCCCCTCCATCCCCTCCCCTCCTCTCCCCTCCTCTCCCCTATCTTTCCACTCCTCTCTTCTATCCCCTCCCTCTTCTCCCCTCCTCTCCCCTCCTCTCCCCTATCTTTCCTCTCCTCTTCTCTATCCCCTCCCTCTTCTCCTCTTCCTCCTCTCCTCTCCCCTCCCCTCCTTTCCCCTCCCCTCCCCATCTCTCTATCTTTCCTCTCCTCTCCCATCCTGTCCCCTTCCCTCCTCTCCTCTCCCCTCCCCTATCTCTCTTCTCTATCACCTCCCTCCTCTCCTCCTCTCCCCACTTCCTGTCTCTTCTATCCCCTCCTCTCCTCTTCTCTCGTCTATCCCCCTCCCCTCCCTCCTCTCCCCTCCTCTCTTTTTCCTCCCCCCATCCTATTCTTCTGTCTTTTGTTTTCCTAATTGAAATTCAGAATTCTGTAGGGGATACAGCCGAATGAGACATTAACAAGTCCAACAGCTTAGCTGTATGGCTTTTTCTTTAAAAAAATAAATAAATCTTGAGTAATAGATTTATTTTTACAGGCTCCTGCTGTGTCTTCTGCCTGCTACAATGATTGCCATTAGTTGTCAGAGTTTTGCTCCAGAGAGCAAAGGAGGGATGGGGAGTGCAGAGGATGCATTTGACAATTATGTCAAAATTACACTAAACATCAGAAAGTTCCAAACTTGCAATCAAGGCTTTTCTTTGCTTCTCCTCTTCTCCGATATTGTTCTGGGGTACCATG
Source organism: Pantherophis guttatus (assembly GCF_059756535.1). Lineage (NCBI taxonomy): Eukaryota > Metazoa > Chordata > Lepidosauria > Squamata > Colubridae > Pantherophis > Pantherophis guttatus. The sequence continues at coordinate 6,278,082 of NC_142064.1, forward strand.
GAGAATTGGAAAATTCAAGTCCACATCCTCTCTTTGATTCAGTGTCTGAATTACACACTGAGATATAAATTAAATCAAAGCATGAAGAAAAGTTTCAGGAATTGGGTGTGTCTATTTTCAGGACTAGGGGTGACATGATAGCAGTGTTCCAATATCTATGGGGCTGCCCCAAAGAATACGGGGTCAGCCTATTCTCCAAAGCACCGGAAGGCAGGACAAGAAAGAATGGATGGAAACTAACCAAGGAGAGAAGCAACCTAAAACTATGGAAAAATTTCCTGACAGTTAGAGCAATTAATGAGTGGAATAGTTTGCCTCCAGATGTTGTAGGTGCTCCATCATTGGAGTTTTTTAGGAAGAGATTGGACAACCATTTCTCTGACATTATATAAGGTCTCCTGCTTGAGCAGAAGATTGGACTAGAAGATCTCCAAGGTCCCTTCCAACTCTATTATTCTATTAACATTCTTATCCTCCATATCACTGTATCCTTATGATTTATATTGATATATCAATATTAGTTTGATATTGATTGTTTCCTGATTGCTTATTTGTACCCTATAACTATCATTAAGTGTTGTACCTTATGATTCTTGATGAACGTATCTTTTCTTTTATGTACACTAAGAGTGTATGCACCAAGACAAATTCCTTGTGTGTCCAATCACACTTGGCCAATAAAAAAATCTATTCTATTCTATTCTATTCTATTCTATTCTATTCTATTCTATTCTATTCTATTCTATTATCAGTGGTGGGTTTCTACTGATTCACCCCAGTTCGTGCGAACTGGTAGCGGCAGTGGTGGGAGGCTCCACCCAGACGCCAACATGGATGGTCAGAACCACTGCAAACGCATGGTCACAGTTGTGAACCAGTAACAAAGGTAAGTGGAACCCACCACTGCTCCATATCTCTCAGGGCTTAGGTAACTCAGGTAGATTATGTCTGTCTAGCTCAGAAGGTCATGGAGCACTTTCAGAAGACTCTTCCTATCATAAGATATGAGAAAGGGTTTGATGGTGAGCATTCTCTTAGGCTCTTCTTATTCTCTGGAACAGCTTGGTCCGAAACTAGATATAGACCTCTGAATGCTCTTTTGGAAGACATTATTATGGTGGGTTACAAAGTTCCCCAGATGTTTAGGTTAGATTTGGACATTTTTATCCACCTATCGAGTCATCTACTGTGATGTCTCTCTTGGACAACTCCCCAGATTCCTCCTCAGATGTCATCTCAGGGGAGGATGAGCCTGTTTGTGGCACTTCAGGAACTGGGTTGATTGATGGCTCTGAATGGCCATCTGGAAGAGATTTGGAGGAGGCTTCAGCTGGGGGAAGTTTGTATCTCAGGGGCTGCCCCAAAGAAGAGGGAGTCAAGCTATTCTCCAAAGCATCTGAGGGCAGGACAAGAAGCAATGGATGGAAACTAATCAAGGAGAGAAGCAACTTAGAACTAAGGAGAAATTTCCTGACAGTTAGAACAATTAATCAGTGGAACAACTTGCCTCCAGAAGCTGTGAATGCTCCAACACTGGAAGTTTTTAAAGAAGAGATTAGATAACCATTTGTCTGAAGTGGTGTAGGGTTTCCTGCCTAAGCAGGGGGTTGGACTAGAAGACCTCCAAGATCTCTTCCAACTTTGTTAAATTAATATGTAGTGGCAGACTGCCAGCAAAGAGGAGGAGGAACTGCCTTCTGCACCTGATCCAAGAACACATAGGGCAAAGAAAAGGCAGGAGCAGCGGAGGTCAGCCAGACTATTTGAGAGGAGAAAATCCCTGCCTGTCTTGATGGGCTGCACCGGAAAGCTGGCTATTTATCACAGCAGACAGAGGGAGGCATCACTGGGGACAAAGTATTTGTTTTCTAGTTGTGTGTTTTTGGTTGTCGTGTTTCCTGTTTCACTCTGGATTGACACTGTGTTCAGAATTGATTAGTGCCTTGGAGACTGGACTTTTCTTGCCTCGTGAGCTTTCTTGTGTGGGGGTTTAAAGTTTGTCTGGTGGAGTTACTTTCTTTGAGCATCTTTCAATTGCTTTGTGGACGTGTGTGTGAGTGAGAGGTGGCAGCACATCTATGGAGATTCTCAGCCTTCCAGGTCATGGTTTTCCTGGAAGAAAGCAACTGGACTTTTTTTTAAAAAAAAAAACCCGCTTTGCTTCTCCTCCAAGAGTTGAAGTGTTGACAAAGCTTCTGGGATGAGAAACTAAATGTTTTCAAAGGGGGAAAAACAGGAATGGAAAAAGCACCTTCAGGGTACCTATTGAGTACTTCCCAAGGGCCTCGGATAGCCAAATGTTGTCTGATGGTGTTCAAGATATTATCTCAGTATTTAAGCTTTTCTGAGTAAAGCTGCCTTTTTCAACTGACGGGTTGCAATTTTGTCTGTGGCCATGATCTTGTTGTGGTCTACCAGCAGCCTGCAGAGCTGGCAGTGGAGTTGGACAGTGAGGAGGCTGGGGAGGACAATGGGCCAGTCCTGGAGTCACGGGAAGGCCCGGATGAGGGCTCTGCATCGGAGGCAGAGATGGAGCCAGGGCCATCTGGGAGCAATGCGTGGACTCCGGAGCCTCCAGAGGCAGACAGCAGAGAGGCATAGGAACAGGAGGAGCCTGTTCCTAGTGCATGCATGTGAAGAGCTGCCGGAAGGCAAGAATAGAATAGAATAGATTTTTTTATTTGTCAAGTGTGATTGGACACACAAGGAATTTGTCTTGGTGCATATGCTCTCAGTGTACATAAAAAGAAAAGATGTATTTGTCAAGAATCATAAGGTACAACAGTTAATGATAGTCATAGGGTACAAATAAGCGGGAAACAATATCAACATAAATTGTAAGGATACAAGCAACAAAATTACAGTCATACAGTCATAAGTGGAAGGAGATGAGTGGTGGGAACAATGAGAAGATTAATAGTAGTGCAGACTTAGTAAATAGTTAAATTTACTTTAAATTTAAATTAAATTTAAGAGCAGCTAATGCAAAAAGGATGACTCGGGAGTAAGGCCAGGAGATGATTGGCCCCTCCCATAAGGCTTAAAAGAGCAGCAAAGGCTCTTGGGCTCTTTATAGGAAAGCAACATTGCTACATTTGTTTTTTGTGGGCGTCTCTTGTTTCTGAACTTTGTGGGGCTTTGCCAAGAAAACAGGGTGACAAAGAAAACAAAGCTTTGTGATAAGGCCGAAGGACTTTTTCTGAAGGACTTGTTTTGGAATTAATTTGGACTAAGCTGTGAATAAAGTAATTCTCAGCTGTTCTAATAAAATATGTTTGTTTAGGACTGATTGTGTCTGGTAATAACTACTTGGGCCTAAGTCACAACAGGTGTTCAAGTGGTGCTCCAGATGTTTTGGAGTTGCACCCAAGGGGCCTATATCTATTGGTCAGCTGCCTATCTTCTCTTTTTTTGAAGCTCGCTAATAACTGCCATAACCAAGGGGAGGGAGCATTTGGGAGGGGAAGAATGCTGGAGGTGTGTTTGTTTTTTGTTTTTGTTTTGTTTGTTTTTATTGGATTTATATACCGCCCTACTCCCGAAGGACTCAGGGCAGTGAACAGCCACAGAATAACACGCATAAATACAAAATTTAAAATAGAATAAAAACCAATTAAATAATTTGGCTGAGACAAATTTAAAATACCCAATAATTTAAAACAAATTAAAATTTATATTTAAAAGGGGAAAAGAATGCTACGGACAATTGGAGAGTATAGACACTGACAAGAACCAGAGATGCCAAACCGAGCCATCTTCCTGCCTTCAAGGACACCGGCCCTGGGAAAGGAATTTACTGTGGCACCTGAGGTTCCAGGTTCCCAAAACATCAGAACACGACCTGATTGAATTGTTCTCCCAGGGGAGAGGTTTTGGGACATTGGGGATTGCTTTCAATATACAATTTTCACATGTTTTTTCCTCAGAGCTTGCCTCGCCCACACTGCACTCAGCAACCCTAGTAAAAGTTCTCCTCTCTACTACCTAGGGAGTCAGGGGTCATTCTTTCCTAGGGAGTAAGCTATTGCCAGTCTGACAGGTGCTATCCTTGCTTTCTTTTGCAGATAGTTGTTCTACTTCTATTTGCAAGTCATTATATTTGGGGATTTGGCATACTAAAAAGCAGAGACATCACCCTGCCAACAAAAGTGTGTATAGTCAAGGCTATGGTTTTCCCAGTTGCAATGTATGGCTGTGAAAGTTGGACCATAAGGAAGGCTGAGCGCCAAAGAAGTGAGGCTTTTGAACTATGGTGCTGAAGAAGACACCTGCGAGTCCCTTGGACTGCAAGGCGATCAAACTGGTCAATCCTAGAAGAGATCAACCCTGAATGCTTTTTAAAAGGCCAGATCCTGAAGAGGAAACTCAAATACTTTGGCCACCTAATAAGAAGGAAGGGCTCACTGGAGAACCGAAGGCAGCATAATTCTAAATTGTCTAAGCCCAATATTTCAAGCCTGGTGGCATTCTGTTGTGAGCAGAGGAGTGGAGGACTCTTCTCCTGAAATATCTCTGGACTCAATTGTATTAATGTCTGATATGCAATGCAGGTTCCAGACAGATAAGCTGTATTCGAGAATTGGTCTAGCAATATATATATTATGTACTAAATTCAATGTTTCTTCTTCACTGTCCTTCAGATATTCTTCCATTGCCTTTCCCCCCCCTTCTTCAATTGTCTGATGTGCTTGCAACGTTCCATACCTATCTATTTTTCTTCATAAGTAGAGTTTGTCAACATTGTTTTGAGGATGAAGGGTATGATTCAATTGTCATTATTTTTCTAGTCTTCCTAGCCAGGGCTTTTTAGTTCTTGCTTGAATCCAGACCACTACTCCAGCTGTGTATATAATGACTAGAATTACCCATGTATTCATTGCTTTTATGGTACTTCCTCCATTGACTTTGAAATGTTATAACTTCTTCACTCTAACGATGTATTCACTACCAACCTTCTACTTGAGTTCAGTCTGCTTGATGTTGTCAGCTTGAAGGATCCTCGGGTATTTATTATATAGAATAGAATAACAGAGTTGGAAGGGACCTTGGAGGTCTTCTAGTCTAACCTACTGCTCAGGCAGGAAAGCTCAGACCATTTCAGACAAATGGTTGTCCAATCTCTTCTTAAAAACTTCTACTGTTAGAAAATTCACAATTTCTGGAAGCAAGTTGTTCCACTGTCTCCATTGTTCTCACTGTCAGGAAATTTCTCCTTAGTTCTAAGTTGTTTCTCTCCTTGATTACTTTCCACCCATTGCTTCTTCTCCTGCCTTCTGGTGCTTTGGAGAATAGCTTGACTCCCTCTTCTTTGTGGCAGCCCCTGAGATATCAAAACACTGCTATCGTGTCACCCCTAGTCTTTCTTTTCATTAAACTAGACATGCTTTCCAAAAGCATGTTTCTACATTTCTGATCCAGGGAAACAAAACATTCTGCCCTTTTTTAAAATATTTCTCAAAATTTCATTCTTCTAGGAGAGGGGTGGGTGTTAATTTTCTACACCACATTCTAGCTGGTCTTCCTTTTCTAACAGTTTTCCAATATCACCTTTTGGAAGTACAAGATTAGCATCATATAGGCTTTTGATTGTTGTATTACAACCTGGGCAATTTTGAAATGTGCCGACTTCAATTCCTAGAATTCTTACGAATCGACCATCAGAACCGTCAAACTTTCAGAGAAAAATCCTGAAGGTTTCAAGTGTGATCATCTACAGGTGATTTGAAGCTCCTTGAGACCTTCTCTTAATCAAAGTTCATGGCAGCATGAATGAAACATTTGAAGCATATTGCCTGTAATTGCTGTCTTACACATTCAAATAAATACTTAGACAATATTTAAAATCTACAGTGAATGGCGTGGAGTTGTCCTTATCGTTTTTTCTCTAAATTTCTTCTCTAATTTCCATTTCTGAAAGGCGATCATACTGGTCAGTCCTAGAGGAGATCAACCCTGGCTGCTCTTTAGAAGGCCAGATCCTGAAGAGGAAACTCAAATACTTTGGCCATCTAATGAGAAGGAAAGACTCACTGGAGAAGAGCCTAATGCTGGGAACGATGGAGGGCAAAAGAAGAAGGGACGACAGAGAACGAGGTGGCTGGATGGAGTCACTGAAGCAGTTGGCATGAGCTTAAATAGACTCCAGAGGATGGTAGAGGACAGGAAGGCCTGGAGGAACGTTGTCCATGGGGTTGCGATGGGTTGGACATGACTTTGTAACTAACTAACAACAGCAACAATTTCCATTTCAGATGAAATTCTCCAAGCATTGTTTCGGTGGAAAATTCTGAGTGTTTGAAAATCAGGACCCATCTTTTAACCTGGCTTTAATTTTTAAATATGCATTTCCAGCTGATGTGGCAAGAAAACGAATCTGTTTTATGCACTTCCTTAATTTGGTTAGGCCCTTGCAAAGTTTCATCAGATAGACTTCCAACTGTATGATGATAACATTGAAATGCAAGTCACAAGCCTTAATTAGGTACAATCAGAAATCATGCGGTGACTTCATTAAGTATCATTAAGAATGATCAAAATATTGCTCTTAGGAAAAAATACATCAAAAGCCTGAATTTACACATTGATTAAACAAGATCTGCAATTTCTAAAAATCTGGTGTGAGGAGAAAAGAAAGGGGGAAAAAATGAAGCAAATTAACTGTTCCTACAATACTTAGCAACCGAGGGACTGCTTAGCAACCAAAAATGTTGGACGGAAGTAGAGATGGAAGGGTTCGTATTTCCATTCCTTTACAAATAGATAAATATGTAAAAGATGCCAAAACTGAAGAAGAGAAAATGACAAGATTTTTTTTCCCCTGCCTCTCCAAGTGTAGCTGCTAATTCATGAAGCATGATAAATATTCATGCAGAGTTCTGGAACCTAGGAAGATTTTTCATACCAAAGCTAAATTGTCTTGTAAGGCATTGTCTCCAAATGTTCCTTGGGAGTAACCATAAATCTTCAAGATTTTGGTTAATGGGGGTCTTCCTGGCTATTCCTCCAAATCCTGAATTAGGGTTTAAAGTTGGGTGAGGCAGAGGGCAGAAGACAATTGAGGTCAGGATTGTTGATGGAGATGCAAGTGTAGAAAGTTAGCACCCACCCCTCTCCTATTGTAGAAGAATGAAACATTTTGAGAAATGTTCAAAAGGCAGAATATTATATTTCCCTGGATGAGAAATGGAGAAACATACTGTCGGAAAGCAGCTCCCACCTTCCTTAATAGCCCACAGCAGATGTCAAGAGATAAAGAGATAGATAGCTCTATTCATAAGCAAATACCCTCACCCAAGATCCAACAAAGGTAGGTTTAGCCCTCCGCCAGAATAGGAATTGCCCAACACTCCTTCATTGCATCACCCTCAGAAACTTCATCCAAATTTGTCTCAAACAAAGACCTAGGATTTGTACTTTGCCTATAGAGCCAGCTATGACCCCTACATGACCCCTCAATGAAATTGAGTTTGACACCTCTGGTTTAGAGCAATGAGGAACATTTAGTATTTAGGCATCTAGTTTTGACTGCCATGACATAAAAAGAAGATGTTGAGACCAGTGGTAAAATCCAATTTTTTTTACTACCAGTTCTGTGGGCGTGGCTTGGTGGACATGGCAGGGGAAGGATACTGCAAAATCTCCATTTCCATCCCAATATCAGGGGAAGGACACTGAAAAATCACCATTCCCTCCCGACTCCTGGGGGAAGGATATTGCAAAATCTCCATTCCCACGCAACTCTGGGGCCAGCCAGAGGTGGTATTTGCTGGTTCTCCAAACTACTCAAAATTTCCACTACCGGTTCTCCAGAACCTGTCAGGACCTGCTGGATTTCATCCTTGGTTGAGACTCTAGAAAGCGTGCAGAGAAGAGCAACAAAGATGGAGGCTAAAACATATGAAGAACAGTTGCAGGAACTGGGTATGTCTAGTTTAATGAAAAGAAGGACTAGGGGTGACATGATAGCAGTCTTCCAATATCTCAGGGGCTGCCCCAAAGAAAAGGGAGTCAAGCTATTCTCCAAAGCACCTGAGGACAGGACAAGAAGCAATGGGTGGAAACTAACCAAGGAGAGAAGCAACTTAGAACTAAGGAGAAATTTCCTGACAGTGAGAACAATTAATCAGTGGAACTGCTTGCCTCCAGAAGTTGTAAATGCTCCAACACTGGACATTTTAAAGAAGATACTGGACAACCATTTGTCTGAAATGTTATAGGGTTTCCTGCCTGAGCAGGGGATTGGTCTAAAAGACCTCCAAGATCCTTTCCAACTTTGTTTTACTCTACTCTACTCTACTCTACTCTACTCTACTCTACTCTACTCTACTCCACTCCACTCCACTCCACTCCACTCCACTCCATTCCACACTCTACTCTACTCTACTCTACTCTACTCCACTCCACTCCACTCCACTCCACTCCACTCCATTCCACACTCTACTCTACTCTACTCTACTCTACTCCACTCCACTCCACTCCACTCCACTCCACTCCACTCCATTCCACACTCTACTCTACTCTACTCTACTCTACTCCACTCCACTCCACTCCACTCCACTCCACTCCATTCCACACTCTACTCTACTCTACTCTACTCCACTCCACTCCACTCCACTCCACTCCACACTCTACTCTACTCTACTCTACTCTACTCTACTCTACTCTACTCTACTCTACTCTTCTCCACTCCACTCCACTCCACTCCACTCAACTCCATTCCACACTCTACTCTACTCTACTCCACTCCACTCCACTCCACTCCACTCCACTCCACTCCACTCCACACTCTACTCTACTCTACTCTACTCTACTCTACTCTACTCTACTCTACTCTACTCTACTCTACTCTACTCTACTCTTTTCAGATTCAAGCCATTATCCAAACTGCTACCCTTATAGACTTTTTCTCAGCTATACGGACTCCTCTGGACATCCAGGAAAAAAAAGTTTAATCGCTACATTTACAACAGCAACTAACATTCAGTAGACATTAATTGCTTTTATTTATTAATTATCAGGATATATTATTTATTTGCTAGCCTACATCCAGGGGACTGCCAATGTTTTTAGCAGCTTCAGAAACAACACCAATTGCATTTTGTCACTCTAAAGTTTAAGCTACCCAATTTTCGCTTTCGACTCCTTGAGCCCAAATACATTTCTCTCTTTTTGAGTAGTAGGAAGAGGTCAATAATGCAATCACAATAAAAAAAGAAAAAAAAGAAAAAAAGAAAAACTCGCCGGAAAGAGCAAATAGGGTTTCGAAGCAGAAACGGGACAATTTAAACATGCCACGAGGCAGATCCCCATTCTATACCCCACTGAATTCTTCAGCTGAGCTTCTAAAGGTCTCAAAACCACAGATGCCGTATGCCAACCTACGGCAGGCCGCAGAATTTAGAGATGTGCGTTTATTTCTAAAACACAAATTCCAAGAAGCTGATAGAAATAAGGAAGCCCTGAGACCCATAGAATGAAATGTATTTTGCTGTTTGCCTTTCGCCTTCCATTTGTGCGGATTGCAAAGTGGAGTTTGGTCTGGTAGTTAAAGGCACTGGAGTAGAAATCTGAGAATCATGAGGTCTAGTCATGCCGAGGGCAAAAAGTCAGTTGAGTGATTTTGAGCCAGTCGCCCCCCCCTGTCTCTCTCTCTCTCTCTCTGCCCTAGGAAGAATAACAGAATCAGAATAAGAGAACAACAGAGTTGGAAGTTTGTAGAGATTCTCAGTCATCCAGGTCATGGTTGTCCCAAAAGTTCTTTTTCAGGAGGCAAGTGGACTTTCTTGTATTTTTTTCTTTTGAAGACGTTTCACTTCTCATCCAAGAAGCTTCTCCAGCTCTGACAGGATAGTGGGGGAATGGAAGGATTTATATTCCTTTTAGACAGCTGGTCATTTGCATCCTTTTAGAGCAGTGGTTCTCAACCTTCCTAATACCGCGACCCTTTAATACAGTTCCTCATGTTGTGGTGACCCCCAACCATAAAATTATTCCTAAAACCATTGAAAATATGTGTTTTCTGATGGTCTTAGGTGACCCCTGTGAAAGGAACATTCGACCCCCCAAAGGGGTCATGACCCACAGGTTGAGAACCACTGTTTTAGAGGGTCATTGAAGCACTTGGAGGTTTATCTGTGTCCTCAGGGTCACCTGAGTAGTGCAAATGGTTCCTGTAGTCTCCAATTTTTGTAAAAATAAATAAATAAATAAATAAATAAATCACCTCCCGACTGGACTATTGTAACGCTCTCTACATGGGGCTCCCCTTGAGGAGCACGCGGAGGCTCCAACTGGTCCAGAATGCGGCCGCGCGGGTGGTTATGGGAGCAACATGGCGCTCCCGTGTAACACCTCTCCTGCGTGAGCTGCACTGGCTCCCGGTGGTCTTCCGTGTGCACTTCAAGGTTTTGGTTACCACCTTTAAAGCGCTCCATGGCTTAGGACCTGGTTATTTACGGGACCGCCTACTACCACCAATAGCCTCCCGCCGGCCGGTACGCTCTCATAGAGAGGGGCTCCTCCGGGTGCCATCAGCCAAGCAGTGTCGACTGGCGGCCCCCAGGGGGAGGGCCTTCTCTGTGGGGGCACCTACTGTCTGGAACGAGCTCCCCCCGGAGATACGGAGGATCCCGGATCTGCGCACCTTCCGCCGTGCTCTTAAGGCACCTTCCGCTGTGCTCTTTTATTCCAGCAAGCCGGCCTGGCCTAATTTTTCTCCCCTTTCTTTTAAATTTTAAATTTTAAATTGAAATTTTAATTTGTTTTAAATTTATTGGGATTTTAATTGTCGTGGGCCAATATTATTTAATTTGGTTTTAAATTGTTCTTAACTTTTGTATTTCTGTATTTTATCTTGTGCCTGTTCACCGCCCTGAGTCCTTCGGGAGTAGGGCGGTATACAAATTTAATAAAACATAAAACAAACAAACAAATAATGGAAACTATAGGAACCTGGACCACTATTCAGGTGCCCTGAGGACACAGATAAACCTCCAAGTGCTTCAATGACCCTCTAAAAGGATGCAAATGACCAGCTGTTTGCAAGGAATATAAATCCTTCCATTCCCCCATTATCCTATCAGAGCTGAAGAAGCTTCTTGGAGAAGAAGCGAAATGTCTTCAGAAGAAAAAAAAAATACAAGAAAGTCCACTTGCCTCCTGAAAAAGCACTTTTGGGACAATCATGACCTGGATGACTGAGTATAGACTTTTAGCTATACAGTTTGGGATGAACACTCTTGGAATGGTGTGGGAGTAACAATGGATTTCCAGAGGAAAAAACTGCAGGCTACAGGAACCATTTGCACTACTCAGGTGACCCTGAGGACACCGAGAAACCTCCAAGTGGCCTCAACGACCCTCTAAAAGGATGCAAATGACTATCTGTCTGCAAGGAATATAAACCCTTCCATTCCCCACCATCCTGTCAGAGCTGAGGAAGCTTCTTGGATAAGAAGCGAAATGTCTTCAAAAGAAAAAAACAAGAAAGTCATGTTGCCTCTTAAGAAAAGCACCTTTGGGACAACAGAGTTAGAACAAACCTTCCAACACAATTTCTGAAGGAGTTCCACTGATTGATTGTCTTCACTGTTAGGAAGTTTCTCATTAGTTCTAGGTTGGATCTCCCTTTGATGAGCTTCCATCTGTTGTTTCTTGTCCTGCCTTCAGGTCCTTTGGAAAATAGGTTGACCCCCTCTTCTTTGTGGCAGCCCCTCAAATATTGAAACAGTGCTATCATGTCACCCCTAGTCCTTCGTTTCTCTAGACAGCAATACGCAAATCCTGCAACCATCCTTGATATGTTTTAGCCAGTGGTGAGATTCACTTTTTTAAACTAGTGGTTCTGTGGGTGTGGCTTCCTGGGCATGGCTAGGAGGTGTGACAGGCAGCATTCAGCCTCCTGAACTCCCCTGGAAGCAAAAATGTGCCCCGTACCCCATTTTGGGCCTAGGAGGCCTCCCTGAAGCCTCCTGGGAGCAAAAATGGGGCATGGTGGGGGGGGGGCGCTGCCCCCATCCATGCCCTGTTTTGGGCCTAGGAGGTCTCCCTGTTGTGACCCAGGCCCAAGTAAGTAGCAGGAAAATCAGTCAGTGAAAAAACAAACAAACTTTATTCAAACTGATGAGGATTACTTCATTCCCAGTGTCATTCAACTAAATTAAAGCAAATTCCTCCCAACACAAATTCCTCAGTCCTATCGCAAACCTTGGTCCAATTAGGCAAACTGCCAAAGGCCTTTCTTGGCAAACGTTCAGAAGTCACAGATACAAAAATAAATACAAGATGTAGACGAAGAAGAAGATGAAGCTACCAACGTTGTTTTCCAGCAAAGGCCAAACGCCGTTGCTGGTCTGTTTTAAGCCTTATGGGAGGGGCCAATCATCTCTTGGACCTACTCCCGAGTTGTCCTCTTTGCTTTATCTGCTCTTGCCTTCTGGCAGCTCTTCTCATACGTGCACTAGGAACAGGCTCCTCCTGTTCCTCTGCCTCTCTGCTGTCAGCCTCTGGAGACTCTGGAGTCCGCACATCACTCCCCGATGGCCCTGGCCCCATCTCTGCCTCTGACGCAGAACCCTCATCTGGGCCTTCCCCAGCCTCCAGGACTGGCCCATGTTCTCCCTCAGCCTCATCGCTGTCCAACTCCGCTGCCAGCTCCGCAGGCTGCTGGCGGACCACAACACTCCCTGCACTTACCTGGGAGCCAAAATGGGGCACGTGGGGACTCCTGGAAAAGGCGTGGTGGGAAGTGGTGGAGCCAGCCAGCAATTTAACTACCAGTTCATCCGAACTGGCCCGAACCGGTTGAATCCCATGACTGGTTTTAGCCTCCAGGCCTTTAATCATCCTAGTTGCTCTTCTCTGCACTTTTCCCCCCAAAGTCTCATCTTCTTCTTCTTCTTCTTCTTTTTTGTAATATGGTAACCAAAGCTGGAGATAATAAGAGAGCTTCACACTTCAACTCATTGTCTTCTGAATGTGCTGAGTTATAATTCTTGGAATTCCTAGCTAGGAAGGATGAGTTATTCTGGAGGTTGTAGTCTAACACATCTTAAGAGAGCCAAGTTGTAGAAGCCTAATACAGTAAATGTTCTTTCTTCATATTAGTGTTCATTAAGCTGCTTAAATGTTTTGCATAAAGTTAGCTAAGGGGTTCTTTATTTATTACCATTTATTTTATGCTCAAACTTTACTGTCCTCACATGAGCCTTTGCTCCTGAGTTGCAAGAAGAGAAGGAGAGCCGCAGGTTGTGAATGAAATGCTGATTTTTTTAAACCAGCTAATTTAGAACATCGAACATTGAATAATATGTTGGAAGGATCTTGGACCGTAATGGCGAACCTATAGCACACATAGCCATATTGGTGAGCACGCAAGCTCAGCTCTGCCAGCTGATTTTCAGGCTTTCTGGGCCCACTAGAAATAGGGAAACAGACTGTTTCCTGCCTCCGGAGGGCCTCGGGGTGGTGGTGGGAAAGGGGAGGGCCCTTCCGAGACTCCTAGAAAGGCTCTGGAGCCTGGGGAGAGAGAAAAACGGGCCTACCGGGACATTGCATGCCAGGAGCGCGGGGAGTGGGGAGGATCACATGCACATGCGCGGGGGCAGGGTGCATAGAATTATGGCCTTGGGCACACTCTTGTGTGAAACCCACACACACACCCCGCTCCTGGCATGCGATGGCAAAAAGGTTAGCCATCACTGATTTTGGAGGTCTTCTCGTCCAACCCCTTGCTCAAGGAGGAGACCCTATACCATTTCTGAAAAACGGCTGTCCAGTCTCTTTGTGAAAACCTCCAGTGATGGGACATTCACAATTTCTCAAGGCAAGCCATTCCATTGATTGATTGTTCTCACTGCCAGGAATGTTTTCCTTAGCCCTAAGTTGAATTTCTCATAGATCAGTTTCAGAATAACAAAATAGCAGAATGGGGAGGGGCCTTGGAGGTCTTCTAGTCCAACCCCTCTTCAAGCAGGAAACTCTATACCCGTGGTGAACCTATGGCACGCATGCCACAGGTGGCACGTGTAGCCATATCAGTGGGCACGTGAGCTCAGTTCCTGCCTCCGGAGGGCCTCAGGGTGGGAGGGGGGAGGCCTGTTTTTTGCTGTCCCCAGGTTCCAGAGCCTTTCTAGGAGTCTGGAAACGGGCCTCTGGAGGGGTGGGGAAGGCCATTTTCACCCTCCCCAGACTCCTAGAAAGGCTCTGGAGCCTGGTGAGAGAGAAAGATGGGCCTACCGGGCCACTGCATGCCAGGAGCAGGGGGAGTGGGTGGGGGGGTCGTGCGCACATGTGTGGGGGCGGGGCACATAGAATTTTGGGTGTGGACACATGCACGTGTGACGCCCCCCTCCCCTGGCAGTGATGGCAAAAAGGTTAGCCATCACTGCTCTATACCATTTCAGACAAATGGTTGTCCAGTCTCTTCTTAAAAGCTACCAGTGTTGGAGCACTCACAATTTCTGGAGGGAAGCTGTTCCACTGGTTAATTGGACTACTGTACAGTAGGTTGGACTACTGTAACACCCTCTACATGGGGCTGCCCTTGGGATGCATCCGGAGGCTCCAGCTAGTCCAGAATGCAGCCGCGCGGGTAATTACGGGGGCTTCTCGATACTCCCGTGTAACACCTCTCCTGTGTGAGCTGCACTGGCTGACAGTGGTGTTCCAGATTCGTTTCAAGGTGCTGGTGCTTACCTATAAAGCCCTTCATGGCTTAGGCCCAGGGTACTTGCAGGACCATCTCCTGCCACTCTCCCATCGTCCCGTGCGCTCTCACAGAGTGGAGCTCCTCAGGCTGCGGTCAGCCAGGTAATGTCGGCTGACGGCCCCCAGGAGGAGAGCGTTCTCTGTGGGAGCCCCGACCCTCTGGAATGGATTGCCCACCGAGCTCAGGACAGCCCCCAACCTCCTTTCCTTCCGTCGCGAGCTGAAGACGTGGCTCATCTGTCAACTCAACTGATCCGTTTGGATGTACACTGTTATAATTTTAAACTGTTTTAATTGGGGTGTTGATTTTAGTTTTATTTTATTGTGATTTGTATCGGAAATTGTCATCTTGTAAGCCACCTTGAATCCCTCGGGAGAAAGGCGGCATATAAATCGCAATAATAAATAAATAAATAAATAAATAAATAAATAAATAAATAAATAAATAAATAAATAAATAAATAAATAAATAAATAAATAAATAAATAAATTGTCCTGCCTGTTAGGAAGTTTCTCCTTAATTCAAGGTTGCTTCTCTCCTTGAATAGTTTCCATCCATTGCTTCTTGTCTTGCCTTCTGGTGCTTTGGAGAATAATTTGACCCCCTCTTCTTTGTGGCAGCCCCTCAAGTACTGGAAGACTGCTATCCTGTCACCCCTAGTCCTTCTCTGTTAGACAAAACATACCAAAAGTTTAAATAAATTTCATTTCATATAAATCTGACAACGGTGACTAAATATGGTATTCTTCTCCCCCACCCTTCTTCCCTCTCTCTTTCTTACCTCCCTTCTCTAATTCTCCTGGCTCTTGCCTTGATCTTGACAAACCAAAACAGCTTCCAACAAAATGCAAAGCCCGTGCCATCACGCTTCTGCTCGCAATTTATTTACCCTTTGTGTGTGAGTGTGTGTGCAGTTTTGTAAGCTGTCGCGGGAAGCCTGCAATTTCCACCTTGCATCTGACTATTAAAGTAATTTCGAAGCCAAACATGGTGTAAAGGAATCACAGAAGTTAGTCTTTTCCACTTAATCTTCTTTCATTCTTTCTTTCTTTTCTTTTTTTTATCATGCATCTGGAATTGAAATGACGGCAGGTAGAAGGAGAAAATGACAGATTGAAAAGAGAAAACACTCCATTCAGAAGGGTTTGTTGTTGTTGTTTTAGAAAGCCTCCCTGTTTTCGGAGTTGAATTCACTCATTTGCTACAAACCTATCCCAAAAATATTTTTTTTAAAAATTGCAGCCCATAAGTACAGATTGATGGCTGTGCTGGAGATCTACAACAGCTACAAATAGAGAAAGAAAGAACGGTTTCTTTGCAATGGTTTCCCCAAAAGCTCTGGGCAATGTGTCATGAATAAGAAGTATGCAATTTTCGTGTAATTAGAGAAACAGAAGATGGAAATGAGTTCCATCAGAGCAATCAAGAATGGTAATGTGGTAAGGATTTGTCTGTGCCTGCTCAGCAAGCAAAAACTCAACAAGTGTTGGTATTTTATTTTATTATTGTCCTTATTTGGAGAGGGAGGGGTGGGTGTGTTTGTTTTGATTTTGTCAGCTGAAAAAAACAAATGACATTTTTGCAAGTCTGCTTTAGAAGAGGTGTTCTGACGCAGCCTTAGCAGAAGCAAGAAACAGGCTCCTTGTCCCCCCAAAAAAACCTCTTTATTTACCTCTTGTGAATTAATTGCATTCACCCACCGAAAAGTCCAGGCAAGAGTCCTTCAAGGAGTAAACTGCAGTAACAGACCTTATCGGTTCCTTGCAATAATTTCCAGGCTGTGAGCTCCAAACCGAAAGGCTGAAAATTAAGTTCTGGCAAGCAGTCTCTGTGGCACGAAACGCAATGAGCCAAAATCTTCAGAAATATGAACAGTTGTCTCCTACGACCACCACTCCCCTTTCCTTCTATTTATTCCCCAGCCAGGGAGGTGCCATTCAGCGTCCATGTGTGCTTTGCTTCCCGGGTCAACTCTTTGTCCTCTGTTGCTCACCTCTCCTAACTGCTCTGTGCATACGTGCATCTGGAACAGGCCCCAGCTGTTCTTCCTCCTCACTCATCTCAGCCTCCAAAGGCAGCTGCCTCTCCGGTGACTGGGAAATGTCAGACGGCCCTGGCTCTATCTCTGTGTCCGACGCAGAGCATCCATCAGAGCCTTCTCCAGAGTTCTGCACTGGCCCAAGTTCCTCCCAACCTCCTCATCATCTGAGTCTGTCGCCAGTTCCGCTAGTAGCTGGGGGGCCACAACAGGAGGGAAGTATATACATTTAAATCATCTTTTTTTTTCTTTTCAAAGGCAAAGATGTCAGTTTTGCACTTCAGATTGGAAACCCAGCATGGGATTGTTGTTGTTGTTTAGTCACTAAGTTGCACCCGACTCTTTGCAACCACATGGACCATAGCACGCCAGGCCCTCCTGTCCTCCACAGTCTCCTGCAGTTTGCCAAAATTCATGTTTATTGCATCAATGACACTCTCTAACCATCTCATCCTCTGCCGTCTCCTTTTGCCTTCCATCTTCTCCAGCATCATGATCTTTTCCAAGGAGTCATTAGGTGACCAAAGTATGTGTCCGCATTCCAAGTAATGCACCCATAGAAAAGAAAACTCTGAGGCAGGCGAGTTCCTCAAGGAACAGTTTATTGGATGCATTATATTGGCACAACTGGTGAAAGCCGACTCTGAAATTTCCCACGGTTTTCACCTGATTAAAAGTAAATGTTTCCCCTTCCCCCCCCCCAAGTCACTGGTCACACTGTCCAATCCAAGTACTGGCTGGTTACTTGGTTACTTGCTCCTCCTCTGGCCAGCCATCTGTAAGAATGTCCTTGGTTCCCACAGGAAAACTTTATTGTTTTGACTACATCTAAGCCAGGGGTGGGTTCTAATTTTTTTTACTACCGGTTCTGTGGGCGTGGCTTATTTTGTGGGTGTGGCTTGGAGGTCATGTGACTAGGTGGGCGTGGGTAGCTGGTCAGAGTTATTTCTGGAAGGTCCTCGCATTTACGAACAGTCCTCACACTTACGACCCGACTCATTTGTTTGCTTTTAACACTGATCAGCTGTAGGACGGCCCTTTGAAGCCCCGCGGCAAGAGTTTAAACAGTTTTTTTTCCCTCTAGTCATCAGCTGGGACTCAGGAGGCAGCAACAGATTGGGGGTGGGACCAAATAAAAGGTAAGAATAATGTGGGTGGGAGGGGGTGGGAGGGCGGGGGGGAGAACCGGTTCGGTGATGTCATATCGTCACCGCTACTGGCTCGGCCGAACCAGACCGAACCGGGAGGAACCCACCACTGATCTAAGCCCCATCTAAGCCTCCAAGATGGCTTCAACCAAGCTCAATTCAGGGTTGACAGTATGATACTTTGAAGCATCAATGCTTGAGCTTCAGTATCTGTCCTTGCAAAGGACAGTCAGGGTTGATTTTTGATTTCCTTCAGGATTGACTGATCCGATCTTGTTGCAATCCATGGGTCTCTCAAGAGTTTTCTCCTGCACCACAATTTGAAAATATCCATTCTTCAGCGCTCAGCCTTCCTTACAGACCAACTCTCACAGCCATACATTACAAGAGGATTGCTAGTAAGTAACTTAATTTGAATAGAACAGATAACATTCAATAAGTGTGCAAATCTTTACACATGCCTCTCCTGGCAATTGGTCCAAAGTCAGCCAGCCAGCTTCCATGCCTGATGCAGAACTGGAATTCACTGTCTCCTGATTTTCTAGGCCAGCACCTTAACCAGTAAACCAAACTTGCTCTGCTAACTATTATTAACATCCTTTCCCCCCCTGTGATTTCTTTGTTCTTCCTTTGTTTTTATTTTAAAAAAAACCGTAATAACGGTATAGATTTATTAACTGTTGTAGCTTTGTGGTACGATGCCCCGAATTGCTCATTTGGTGAAATGGACAGCTACATAAATTGGACTAATAACTCACTAACTCACCAATGAAATAATGAAATTCCTACAATGGAGAAATAGAATGTGAAAATGTCAGAATTTGGAGAAATGGTAAAACTGATCTGCTTACTGAGGGAAGGAAGACTTGAAAGCTTATATGGACCTTTTCGTGAAAGAAGAAATAAAAATGAATTGATGATTTATAGCACGGGTGTGTCAGGGTTCCAAGTAATATACTTATAGCAAACAAATCTCCAAGGCAGGCAATTTCCTCAATGAATCAGATTATTGAATATGTCATTTTGGCACAGGCTGGAGAAAACCGACTCTGATACTTCCTGCAGTTTTCACCTAATTAAAAGTAAAAGTTTATCACTTTCTCAAAACAACCAGTCACATGGTCCAATCAGAAAGCTGTCCAGTTGCTAGGTGACTCCAGTCCCCTCCTTCCAAGCACCTGCAGGAATGTCCTTGGTTCCCAAGAGAAAGTATTTTGTTTTGACTACAACGCCCCCAACCAGGGGTGAAATCCAGCAAGTTCTGACAGGTTCTGGAGAACCGGTAGCGGAAATTTTGAGTAGTTCGGAGAATCGGTAGTGAAAATTTTGAGTAGTTTGGAGAACCGGCAAATGCCACCTCTGGCTGGCCCCAGAGTGGGGTGGGAATGGAGATTTTGCATTACCCTTCCCCCAGGAGTGGGGAGGGAATGGGGATTTTCCAGTATCCTTCCCCTGGAGTGAGGTGGGAATGGAGAATTTGCAGTATCCTTCCCCTGCCACGCCCACCAAGCCACACCACGCCCACCAAGCTACGCCCACAGAACCGGTAGTAAAAAAAATTGGATTTCACCACTGCCCCCAACTATCTCTATTCCCCACTCCCTATCCCTCCTATCCAGTGAAATCTCAAAATGGCCTCAGACAGGCCAACTTCAGAGTTGACAGGGTGTCAAACTCGTCATGCCACATTGATGTCATGTGAAGTATTGTGACGTTTTTTGCTTTTATGGAGCTGGGGTGGGCGTGGCCCTTGTGTGATGCATCTGGCCCACGGGCTGCCAGTTTGACACCTCTGATTTATAGATTTGAAGATGAAGAAAGATATGGATTAACTGAGGGGTTGATAGGATTTATAAAATAAGGAGGAGGTAATAGTTTTTAATAATAGTCTATACGATGCAATATATTAATAAGGTTTTAATTGTCCAACTGTTGAAAATAAGCTTGAATATCATTTATATGTTTCTTCACTTTGGGGGTTGTGTTCTGTCCCCGTCTCACACAAACACACAAACAGACAGCCGGGGATTAAATAAACTGGCAGACAACCAATTCTTCCAATAAGACGCTTGGCAGCAACCCAGTAGCTGCTTGCCAAGAACTTTTACTCAATAAACAAAATACCCACAGTCAAGAATTGTCCAGTTCGTAAAATAAATCCAAGGCCAATAATGTTGTTTCCAAAGATGCAATGTGACTCAATAGTAGTTAGTTTTGTCCGTCACAGAGTCTGAATGGCCACCTCACCCCCTTTTATATCCTGTGGGGTGTGGTCCAGTGACTCAGCCTAATCTCTGGCACGCCTTTTCTTCTGTTGTGCACGCTTATCTCTGCGACGCTGCCAGGGATCCAGCCAAGACTCATTTCCCTCATCACTGTCCATCTGTGGCTGCATGGACGTGCTTGGCCCCAGCCCTATCTCTTGCCCTTCGGCGGACACCGAAGGCATTGCCAGAGAGGAGGGTCCTGGAGAGGGAGGCCTTGCCAACTCCTCTCCTTCACTCTCAGAGTCCTCTCCTGCCGATGAAACAGGCTCTGGTAACGGAGCCACAACAGTTTGTTTATTGCTTTGCCCTTTTTTGTTTTTCTTTCTTTTCATTTCACTTTGATTCGCCTTTTATTATATGAAAATTTGTAATAAATATAAATAAATATTCTAAATAAATATAAATAAGTTAAATAAAAGACACTTCAAAACTTCTTCCCTCGAGTCATATTGCATGAAGAGAAAAACGCCATTACCGGTAGAAGATATTAAAAAAATGCGGGAGAATTTTCTTCCATAATTCTATTCTCTATTTGGGAGATAGCTGGAGTTTGGAGTGATCAAAAAAAACCACTTTGGGATTATGACTGAGGTTGTCCCAATTCATTTGAGTGCAGGAAAAATACTCACAGTGAACAGCCTGAAATGATGTGTTCCCAAAGCTGACATTTGAAGGGAGGGAGAGGGACACAGCTAATTTTGTAGTTGAAAAGCTTCCTATTCTATATAACCCTATAAATTGACCTCACTGTAAATAAAACATCCTCAGGAAGAAATCTCTTCCTAAAGTGAAATAGCCTGTATGAGAACCATCCGCCCGTTAAAAGAATCTGCTTAGTTATTTTTATTATTATTATTTTCATTGTGTCACCAAGTTTAGGAAAGTTTAGGAAAAATACCACATTATTGCAATAGATTCCTCTCCTGGCCAAACTATTGGGAGAGGATGTCACATATAAATGCCTAACTCACATGCCACCCCCTGCTTGGTACTACAAGGGTTAACACCCATACCCTCACCTCCATCACCACTCCCCCTTACCTTTGACTACTCCTTCCTGGTACTTAAGGGGCATACATGAGATGCTGGGCAGTTCTTCAGCCACACCTGTAAGAGAGCAGGGTTGGATAAATAAACATGATTGAATCATACCATTGACTCTGAGTATTCCTTGGGCTAGATCCTCGTACATTAGCAGAGGAGAGGAAAGGAGAGGAGAGAGGAGGGGAGGAAAGGAGAGGGGAGGGGAGGGGAAGAGAGGGGAGGGGAGGAGAGGACTGGAGAGGAGGGGGTAAGAGAGGGGAGATAAGGGCAAGAGAGGGGAGGAGAGGGGAGGAGAGGTGTGGAGAGGAGAGGAGAGGAGAGGGGAAGAGAGGGGAAGAGAGGAGAGGGAAAGGGAAGAGAAGAAGAGAGGGGAAAAGAGGAGAGGGGAAGGGAAGAGGAGAGGAGAGCGGAGGGGAGGGGAGGAGAGAGGAAGAGAGGAGAGGGGAAGGGAAGGGAAGAGGAGAGAGAAGAGAAGAGAAGAGAAGAGAAGAGAAGAGAAGAGAAGAGAAGAGAAGAGAAGAGAAGAGAAGAGAAGAGAAGAGAAGAGAAGAGAAGATGGAAGGGACCTTGGAGGTCTTCTACTCTGACTCCCTGCTCAAGCAGGCTCTATATCATTTCAAACAAATGGCTGCCCAAACTCTTCTTAAAAATCTGTGGCTGTCCAATCTCTTCTCCTAATTTCTTAGACGCTTCCTTCTACGTTTGGTGAAAAATGTGAATTTGCTCCCCCTTTTACGATCTTTCGTGCCACAGTCGCTGAGTGAACCACCGCGTCAGTTGTCCAGTTAGTAACACGGTTGTTACATGAATGTGGTTTCCCTTTCTAGATCGGGACTCGTTACGCACAGTCACTCATGCCCTCGTCACCTCTCGTCTGGACTATTGTAACGCTCTCTACATGGGGCTCCCCTTGAGGTGCACCCGGAGGCTCCAACTGGTGCAGAGTGCGGCCGCGCGGGTGGTTATGGGAGCAACATGGAGCTCCCATGTAACACCTCTCCTGCGCGAGCTGCACTGGCTCCCGGTGGTCTTCCGGGTGCGCTTCAAGGTGTTGGTTACCACCTTTAAAGCGCTCCATGGCTTAGGACCTGGTTACTTACGGGACCGCCTACTACCATCAACAGCCTCCCACCGACCAGTACGCTCCCACAGAGAGGGGCTCCTCCAGGTGCCGTCGGCCAAACAATGTCGGCTGTCGGCCCCCAGGGGGAGAGCCTTCTCTGTGGGGGCCCCGACGATCTGGAATGAGCTCCCCCCAGAGATACGGAGGATTCCGGATCTGCGCACCTTCCGCCGCGAGTTGAAGACGCTTTTATTTCATCAAGCCGGCCTCGCCTAATTCTTCTCCCTTTAAACTGTAAATTTTAAATTTTTAAATGTATTTTAAAATTATGGGTTTTTAATCAGTATTAATTTCAGCCAAATTTATTTAATTCATTTTACTTGATCTTAAATTTTGTATATTTATGTGTTTTATCTCATGGCTGTGCACCGCCCTGAGTCCTTCGGGAGTAGGGCGGTATAGAAATTCAATAAAATAAATAAATAAATAAATAAATGGCTTTGCTTGTCAGGTGGCCGCAAAAAAGGGATCACGTGACCCCGGGAGACTGCAACCGTCACAAAGACATGCCCGTTGCCAAGCATCCAAATTTTGATCACATGACCCCGAGGATGCTGCAAACTGTCCTAAGTGTGAACAAGGGCTAGAAGCAGTGGTGAAATGTAGAATTTGTTACTACCGGTTTTGTGGGCGTGGCTTGGTGGGGGGTAATGTGACTGGGTGGGCGTGGCCAACTTTTTTTTTTTTAACTTTTAAGAACATTTTTTCTTTTTCTTTTTTTTTTTTTGGAAGAGTTTTTCAGTTTTATTTCTTATACACATAATATAAAATGTACATTTTCTTATACATAATTAATCCTACATATACATGTTTTCCTTAAAAGAAAGCATTAAAATAAGGCATTTTAATTACATTCGGAGTTGCTCCTCTACCCTTTCTTCCCTCATTTCGCAACAAACCTTCTTCTTTTTCTCCTTTTTTCCCCTTCCTTCCCTCCTCTCCTCTCCTACTTTCTCCTTCCTCCTCTCCTCCCTCCCTACGTCCCCTTCCTTTCCCCCACTCCTCTCTTCTTTTCCCCCTTCTCACCTTCTCTCCTACTCCTGTCCCCTACCCTTCCTTCCTCTCCTTTCCCCTTTCTTCCATTCCTCTCCCTCCCTCTCCTCTTCCTACCCTCTCCTCCTCTCTCCTTTCTATCTTCTTTGCTGTGGAATATTCTCCTTCTTTAATATCCGAACAACTCCTGTATTCTAATAGTATATATTTATTTTCCATTTCTTTTCAGATTTATTCTTTCAGTATTATCATCATAATTGAACACTTATTCTTATTATCTTCTTTCTTTTCCCCAATCCCATCCCCCTTTTTCATTTACTCTGGTGTCGTCTGGGTTTCTATTTCTTTTTTATCCTCTCCCTCATTTAACTTTCTACTATATAAATCATTAGGTTCAATAGGGGGCAGGGATTTTTGTTACCGGTTCTCCAAACCACCCACTGCCATCGCTACCGGATTGGGCAATCTGATCCGAACCGGGAGCATTTCACCCCTGGCTAGAAGTCTCTTTTTTTCAGTGCCTTCGCTAATTCATGACTAAATAAATGGTTGTAAGTCGAGAACTACCTGTAGTACATTTGCAGCCTGGAGTCATCCTGGACTCACATTCTGAAAAATTAAAGAGATGGAGGCCTGCAAGCACTTTTTTTTTTTCCTGGAGTCATCCCACTATTATAGAACACCTTACTCCCCAAACCTTGATTAGCTGCAACCTTCTTAGACTTTAGGTAAAGGTAAGGGTTCCCCTCACACATATGTGCTAGTCGTTCCTGACTCTAGGGGGCGGTGCTCATCTCCGTTTCAAAGCCGAAGAGCCAGCGCTGTCCGAAGACGTCTCCGTGGTCATGTGGCCGGCATGATTAAACACCAAAGGCGCACGGAACGCTTTTCCCTTCCCACCAAAAGTGGTCCCTATTTTTCTACTTGTATTCTTTACTTGCTTTCAAACTGCTAGGTTGGCAGAAGCTGGGACAAGGAACGGGAGCTCACCCTGTTACGCGGGACTTAGGGATTCGAACCGCTGAACTGCCGAACTTTCGATCGACAAGCTCAGTGTCTTACCCACTGAGCCAGCGCTTTAGGAACTTTAGGAAGTTATTAAAAACAGAATTATTCAAATAACCCTCTGATTTATAGTCACCTCCTTGACTTTCCAAGACGTTTTCATGGGTCGTTTTACAATTTTATCCATGCTTCAATTATCATATTGTTATATAAAATTATCTATCGCATGGGCATTTTTCTTGTTCAAATTGTAACTCACTAAGAGTCTCTCAATTGTGTCAGGCTAAATCAATCAAAAAACCAATATTTTATTTTATTTTAGTTAAAAAAATGATGCCTATAATAATAAACCCAACCTACCCACCCAACCTACCTGACAGCAAAGTTGAAGAATGTAATAGCTGATCATCCACATAGTAACAAAACCTCCTGGACAGGACAGGACAGGACAGGACAGGACAAGGCAAGCATTATTGTCTTTTTTTTTTTACTTTGACCACTGTGGCCCCCTTAAAGATGAAATCCTGTTGTCTACTCTCAAAAGTAAGTATATATCTACCCATACACATACATAACACACATATGCACATGCTATATACATACATATGGAAATAAACACACACACACATATGGTTAGGCTGTTATTTACTGCTTGATTACTTCTCTGAGTTTTTAGCTTTTGCCTCTGTCTCTTTGGAATCACTTTTTTCAGTGATGTTGTAACTTTGAGCGGTCGCTAAATGAAATATTGAAAGTCGATGACTATTTGTCAGCCCTGAAACCATTTTGGAAACCTTCAGGGCTGCCACAGCAAGGCCGGTTGCAACTGTGGGAATGTGAGTGGGGAGATAGAGATAACTGGGGGGGGGAGGGGGATGTAGCCAAAATAACATTCTTTCTCGTGGGAGCCAAGGATGTCCCCAACAGATCAGAGGTGGAATTCAGTAGGTTCTGACCAGTTCTAGAGAACCAGTAGTGGAAATTTTGAGTAGTTCGGAGAACCGGTAAATACCACCTCTAACTGGCCCCGCCCCCATCTATTCTCTACCTTCTGAGTCCCAACTGATCGGGAGGAAATGGGGATTTTGCAGTAACCTTCCCCTGGAGTGGGGAGGGAATGGAGATTTTACAGTATCCTTCCCAGCGGTGAAATCTAGCAGGTTCTGACAGGTTCTGGAGAACCGGTAGTGGAAATTTTAGTAGTTCGGAGAACTGGCAAATATCACCTCTGGCTGGCCCCAGAGTGGGGTGGGAATGGAGATTTTGCAATATCCTTCCCCCAGGAATGGGGACGGAATGGGGATTTTGCAGTATCCTTCCCCTGCCATGCCCACCAAGCCACACCACGCCCACAAAGCCATGCCTACAGAACTGGTAGTAAAAATTTTTGAATCCCACCACTGCACCAGATGTTTGGAAGGCATGGACCAAAGGCAGCCAGACTGGGGACTGTGTCCTGATTGGATAATGTGATGGACGTGTGACCTAAGGGCAAGAACCCTGGGTTTTAATTTGGGTGGGGAAAACCTCAGGTCCTTCAGAGTCAGGTTGTCAAGATTCAGGTTAATGTCAAGGTTCCAAGTAACACCCCCAATGAAAGAAGACTCCGAGGCTAGAAGTTCCTCAAAGTTCCATTTTATTAGAGATGTCATATTGGCACATCTGGGAAAACCCGAATCTGAAAGCCTCCAGGTTTTCCCCACCCAAAGTAAACTCCAAGTCCATGCCCAGCACCCATAAGTCCATCACATGGTCCAATCGATCTATCGTCCCAACTGGAGATGCCTCCCAGTCACGCCACTCCAGGTGCAGGGCATGATGTCCTTGACTCTCTGAGAAAGGAATGTTATTATGGCTAGATATCCCTCCAACTCCATACAATCTCCCCCTCCCAGTTTCCCACAGCACTAAATGTGGCAGCCCTGAAGATCCAAAGAAAAAGATGGCCTCCAGAGCTGACATGGGTGTTCACCAGCTGTGCCAATATGGCATTCCTAATAAATTCTTACTTTGAGGAAACTCGAGGCCTCGGAGTTTTTATTGCATTGGGTTTGTTACTTGGAACCCTGACACTATCTGTACTCCAACAGTAAATATCAGCCTAATCAAGGAACCACCAAGAACATCCCCACCAAGCCAGTAGTATATAAATGAACAGCAAAGCCAACACTCTTCTAGCACTGATGATGTAACCAAGTTGGGTCATGAAACGTCCACAAGAAAACCTCCAAAGCTCAGAAAACATCCAGGATCCCACATTTCAACCCTGAGCTATCAATATTCTCTTCTACTGGTTGTCGTTTCTTGTGCCTTACGTTATTAATAATGTTATGGATCTAATTAATCTGAACTTTTTTTTTTAATTTGATTTATATGCCGCCCTTCTCCGGAGACTCAGGGTGGCTTACAATGCGTTAAGCAATAGCCTTCATCCTTTTGTATATTTATACAAAGTCAGCTTATTGCCCCCACAAACTGGGTCCTCATTTCACCTACCTTAGAAAGGATGGAAGTCTGAGTCAACCTTGAGCCTTGGCGAGATTCGAACTAGCAGTAAATTGCAGGCAGCTGTGTTAATAACAGGGTGCGTAGAC